>NW_028227372.1:77761-107338 GCF_978045245.1 Mus caroli | reverse complement strand
ACGAAATGCACAGTGTAGTACATTGTATATGAGTGAGTTGCACTGAAAAACTTAGAATTTACTGAAAAACCCGCATTAGACGAAATGCACAGTGTAGTACATAGTATATGAGTGAGTTGCACTGAAAAACTTAGAATTTACTGAAAAACCCGCATTAGACGAAATGCATAGTGTAGTACATTGTATATGAGTGAGTTGCACTGAAAAACTTAGAATTTACTGAAAAACCCGCATTAGACGAAATGCACAGTGTAGTACATAGTATATGAGTGAGTTGCACTGAAAAACTTAGAATTTACTGAAAAACCCGCATTAGACGAAATGCACAGTGTAGTACATAGTATATGAGTGAGTTGCACTGAAAAACTTAGAATTTACTGAAAAACCCGCATTAGACGAAATACACAGTGTGGTACACTGTATATGAGTGAGTTCCACTGAAAAACTTAGAATTTACTGGAAAAACCCGCATTAGACGAAATGCACAGTGTAGTACATTGTATATGAGTGAGTTGCACTGAAAAACTTAGAATTTACTGAAAAACCCGCATTAGACGAAATGCATAGTGTAGTACATTGTATATGAGTGAGTTGCACTGAAAAACTTAGAATTTACTGAAAAACCCGCATTAGACGAAATGCACAGTGTAGTACATAGTATATGAGTGAGTTGCACTGAAAAACTTAGAATTTACTGAAAAACCCGCATTAGACGAAATGCACAGTGTAGTACATTGTATATGAGTGAGTTGCACTGAAAAACTTAAAATTTACTGAAAAACCCGCATTAGACGAAATGCACAGTGTAGTACATAGTATATGAGTGAGTTGCACTGAAAAACTTAGAATTTACTGAAAAACCCGCATTAGACGAAATGCACAGTGTAGTTACATTGTATATGAGTGAGTGGCACTGAAAAACTTAAAATTTACTGAAAAACCGCATTAGACGAAATGCACAGTGTAGTACATAGTATATGAGTGAGTTGCACTGAAAACTTAGAATTTACTGAAAAACCCGCATTAGACGAAATGCACAGTGTAGTACATTTTATATGAGTGAGTTGCACTGAAAAACTTAGAATTTACTGAAAAACCCGCATTAGACGAAATGCACAGTGTAGTACATAGTATATGAGTGAGTTGCACTGAAAAACTTAGAATTTACTGAAAAACCCGCATTAGAGGAAATGCACAGTGTAGTACATTGTATATGAGTGAGTTGCACTGAAAAACTTAGAATTTACTGAAAAACCCGCATTAGACGAAATGCACAGTGTAGTACATTGTATATGAGTGAGTTGCACTGAAAAACTTAGAATTTATGAAAAACCCGCATTAGACGAAATGCACAGTGTAGTACATAGTATATGAGTGAGTTGCACTGAAAAACTTAGAATTTACTGAAAAACCCGCATTAGACGAAATGCACAGTGTAGTACATAGTATATGAGTGAGTTGCACTGAAAAACTTAGAATTTACTGAAAAACCCGCATTAGAAGAAATGCACAGTGTAGTACAATGTATATGAGTGAGTTGCACTGAAAAACTTAGAATTTACTGAAAAACCCGCATTAGACGAAATGCACAGTGTAGTACATTGTATATGAGTGAGTTGCACTGAAAAACTTAGAATTTATTGAAAAACCCGCATTAGACGAAATGCACAGTGTAGTACATAGTATATGAGTGAGTTGCACTGAAAAACTTAGAATTTACTGAAAAACCCGCATTAGACGAAATGCACAGTGTAGTACATTGTATATGAGTGAGTTGCACTGAAAAACTTAGAATTTACTGAAAAACCCGCATTAGACGAAATGCACAGTGTAGTACATTGTATATGAGTGAGTGGCACTGAAAAACTTAAAATTTACTGAAAAACCCGCATTAGACGAAATGCACAGTGTAGTACATAGTATATGAGTGAGTTGCACTGAAAAACTTAGAATTTACTGAAAAACCCGCATTAGACGAAATGCACAGTGTAGTACATTGTATATGAGTGAGTTGCACTGAAAAACTTAGAATTTACTGAAAAACCCGCATTAGACGAAATGCACAGTGTAGTACATAGTATATGAGTGAGTTGCACTGAAAAACTTAGAATTTACTGAAAAACCCGCATTAGACGAAATGCACAGTGTAGTACATTGTATATGAGTGAGTTGCACTGAAAAACTTAGAATTTACTGAAAAACCCGCATTAGACGAAATGCACAGTGTAGTACATTGTATATGAGTGAGTTGCACTGAAAAACTTAGAATTTATTGAAAAACCCGCATTAGACATAATGCACAGTGTAGTACATAGTATATGAGTGAGTTGCACTGAAAAACTTAGAATTTACTGAAAAACCCGCATTAGACGAAATGCACAGTGTAGTACATAGTATATGAGTGAGTTGCACTGAAAAACTTAGAATTTACTGAAAAACCCGCATTAGACGAAATGCACAGTGTAGTACAATGTATATGAGTGAGTTGCACTGAAAAACTTAGAATTTACTGAAAAACCGGCATTAGACGAAATGCACAGTGTAGTACATTGTATATGAGAGAGTTGCACTGAAAAACTTAGAATTTATTGAAAAACCCGCATTAGACGAAATGCTCAGTGTAGTACATAGTATATGAGTGAGTTGCACTGAAAAACGTAGAATTTACTGAAAAACCCGCATTAGACGAAATGCACAGTGTAGTACATAGTATATGAGTGAGTTGCACTGAAAAACTTAGAATTTACTGAAAAACCCGCATTAGACGAAATGCACAGAGTAGTACATTGTATATGAGTGAGTTGCACTGAAAAACTTAGAATTTACTGAAAAACCCGCATTAGACGAAATGCACAGTGTAGTACATTGTATATGAGTGAGTTGCACTGAAAAACTTAGAATTTACTGAAAAACCCGCATTAGACGAAATGCACAGTGTAGTACATTGTATATGAGTGAGTTGCACTGAAAAACTTAGAATTTACTGAAAAACCCGCATTAGACGAAATGCATAGTGTAGTACATTGTATATGAGTGAGTTGCACTGAAAAACTTAGAATTTACTGAAAAACCCCGCATTAGAGGAAATGCACAGTGTAGTACATAGTATATAAGTGAGTTGCACTTAAAAAGTTAGAATTTACTGAAAAACCCGCATTAGACGAAATGCACAGTGTAGTACACTGTATATGACGTGAGTTGCACTGAAAAACTTAGAATTTACTGAAAAACCCGCATTAGACGAAATGCACAGTGTAGTACATAGTATATGAGTGAGTTGCACTGAAAAACTTAGAATTTACTGAAAAACCCGCATTAGACGAAATGCAAAGTGTAGTACATTGTATATGAGTGAGTTGCACTGAAAAAACTTAGAATTTACTGAAAAACCCGCATTAGACGAAATGCACAGTGTAGTACACTGTATATGAGTGAGTTGCACTGAAAAACTTAGAATTTACTGAAAAACCCGCATTAGACGAAATGCACAGTGTAGTACATAGTATATGAGTGAGTTGCACTGAAAAACTTAGAATTTACTGAAAAACCCGCATTAGACGAAATGCACAGTGTAGTACATTGTATATGAGTGAGTTGCACTGAAAAACTTAGAATTTACTGAAAAACCCGCCTTAGACGAAATGCACAGTGTAGTACATTGTATATGAGTGAGTTGCACTGAAAAACTTAGAATTTATTGAAAAACCCGCATTAGGCGAAATGCACAGTGTAGTACATAGTATATGAGTGAGTTGCACTGAAAAACTTAGAATTTACTGAAAAACCCGCATTAGACGAAATGCAAAGTGTAGTACATTGTATATGAGTGAGTTGCACTGAAAAACTTAGAATTTACTGAAAAACCCGCATTAGACGAAATGCACAGTGTAGTACATAGTATATGAGTGAGTTGCACTGAAAAACTTAGAATTTACTGAAAAACCCTCATTAGACGAAATGCAGAGTGTAGTACATTGTATATGAGTGAGTTGCACTGAAAAACTTAAAATTTACTGAAAAACCCGCATTAGACGAAATGCACAGTGTAGTACATAGTATATGAGTGAGTTGCACTGAAAAACTTAGAATTTACTGAAAAACCCGCATTAGACGAAATGCACAGTGTAGTACATTGTATATGAGTGAGTGGCACTGAAAAACTTAGAATTTACTGAAAAACCCGCATTAGACGAAATGCACAGTGTAGTACATAGTATATGAGTGAGTTGCACTGAAAAACTTAGAATTTACTGAAAAACCCGCATTAGACGAAATGCACAGTGTAGTACAATTGTATATGAGTGAGTTGCACTGAAAAACTTAGAATTTATTGAAAAACCCGCATTAGACGAAATGCACAGTGTAGTACATAGTATATGATTGAGTTGCACTGAAAAACTTAGAATTTACTGAAAAACTCGCATTAGACGAAATGCACAGTGTAGTACATAGTATATGAGTGAGTTGCACTGAAAAACTTAGAATTTACTGAAAAACCCGCATTAGAAGAAATGCACAGTGTAGTACAATGTATATGAGTGAGTTGCACTGAAAAACTTAGAATTTACTGAAAAACCCGCATTAGACGAAATGCACAGTGTAGTACATTGTATATGAGTGAGTTGCACTGAAAAACTTAGAATTTACTGAAAAACCCGCATTAGACGAAATGCACAGTGTAGTACATAGTATATGAGTGAGTTGCACTGAAAAAACTTAGAATTTACTGAAAAACCCGCATTAGACGAAATGCACAGAGTAGTACATTGTATATGAGTGAGTTGCACTGAAAAACTTAGAATTTACTGAAAAACCCGCATTAGACGAAATGCACAGTGTAGTACATTGTATATGAGTGAGTTGCACTGAAAAACTTAGAATTTACTGAAAAACCTGCATTAGACGAAATGCATAGTGTAGTACATTGTATATGAGTGAGTTGCACTGAAAAACTTAGAATTTACTGAAAAACCCGCATTAGAGGAAATGCACAGTGTAGTACATAGTATATAAGTGAGTTGCACTTAAAAAGTTAGAATTTACTGAAAAACCCGCATTAGACGAAATGCACAGTGTAGTACACTGTATATGAGTGAGTTGCACTGAAAAACTTAGAATTTACTGAAAAACCCGCATTAGACGAAATGCACAGTGTAGTACATAGTATATGAGTGAGTTGCACTGAAAAACTTAGAATTTACTGAAAAACCCGCATTAGACGAAATGCAAAGTGTAGTACATTGTATATGAGTGAGTTGCACTGAAAAACTTAGAATTTACTGAAAAACCCGCATTAGACGAAATGCACAGTGTAGTACATAGTATATGAGTGAGTTGCACTGAAAAACTTAGAATTTACTGAAAAACCCTCATTAGACGAAATGCACAGTGTAGTACATTGTATATGAGTGAGTTGCACTGAAAAACTTAAAATTTACTGAAAAACCCGCATTAGACGAAATGCACAGTGTAGTACATAGTATATGAGTGAGTTGCACTGAAAAACTTAGAATTTACTGAAAAACCCGCATTAGACGAAATGCACAGTGTAGTACATTGTATATGAGTGAGTTGCACTGAAAAACTTAGAATTTACTGAAAAACCCGCATTAGACGAAATGCACAGTGTAGTACATAGTATATGAGTGAGTTGCACTGAAAAACTTAGAATTTACTGAAAAACCCGCATTAGACGAAATGCAAAGTGTAGTACATTGTATATGAGTGAGTTGCACTGAAAAACTTAGAATTTACTGAAAAACCCGCATTAGACGAAATGCACAGTGTAGTACATAGTATATGAGTGAGTTGCACTGAAAAACTTAGAATTTACTGAAAAACCCGCATTAGACGAAATACACAGTGTAGTACACTGTATATGAGTGAGTTCCACTGAAAAACTTAGAATTTACTGAAAAACCCGCATTAGACGAAATGCACAGTGTAGTACATTGTATATGAGTGAGTTGCACTGAAAAACTTAGAATTTACTGAAAAACCCGCATTAGACGAAATGCATAGTGTAGTACATTGTATATGAGTGAGTTGCACTGAAAAACTTAGAATTTACTGAAAAACCCGCATTAGACGAAATGCACAGTGTAGTACATTGTATATGAGTGAGTTGCACTGAAAAACTTAAAATTTACTGAAAAACCCGCATTAGACGAAATGCACAGTGTAGTACATAGTATATGAGTGAGTTGCACTGAAAAACTTAGAATTTACTGAAAAACCCGCATTAGACGAAATGCACAGTGTAGTACATTGTATATGAGTGAGTTGCACTGAAAAACTTAGAATTTACTGAAAAACCCGCCTTAGACGAAATGCACAGTGTAGTACATTGTATATGAGTGAGTTGCACTGAAAAACTTAGAATTTATTGAAAAACCCGCATTAGGCGAAATGCACAGTGTAGTACATAGTATATGAGTGAGTTGCACTGAAAAACTTAGAATTTACTGAAAAACCCGCATTAGACGAAATGCAAAGTGTAGTACATTGTATATGAGTGAGTTGCACTGAAAAACTTAGAATTTACTGAAAAACCCGCATTAGACGAAATGCACAGTGTAGTACATAGTATATGAGTGAGTTGCACTGAAAAACTTAGAATTTACTGAAAAACCCTCATTAGACGAAATGCAGAGTGTAGTACATTGTATATGAGTGAGTTGCACTGAAAAACTTAAAATTTACTGAAAAACCCGCATTAGACGAAATGCACAGTGTAGTACATAGTATATGAGTGAGTTGCACTGAAAAACTTAGAATTTACTGAAAAACCCGCATTAGACGAAATGCACAGTGTAGTACATTGTATATGAGTGAGTGGCACTGAAAAACTTAGAATTTACTGAAAAACCCGCATTAGACGAAATGCACAGTGTAGTACATAGTATATGAGTGAGTTGCACTGAAAAACTTAGAATTTACTGAAAAACCCGCATTAGACGAAATGCACAGTGTAGTACATTGTATATGAGTGAGTTGCACTGAAAAACTTAGAATTTATTGAAAAACCCGCATTAGACGAAATGCACAGTGTAGTACATAGTATATGATTGAGTTGCACTGAAAAACTTAGAATTTACTGAAAAACTCGCATTAGACGAAATGCACAGTGTAGTACATAGTATATGAGTGAGTTGCACTGAAAAACTTAGAATTTACTGAAAAACCCGCATTAGAAGAAATGCACAGTGTAGTACAATGTATATGAGTGAGTTGCACTGAAAAACTTAGAATTTACTGAAAAACCCGCATTAGACGAAATGCACAGTGTAGTACATTGTATATGAGTGAGTTGCACTGAAAAACTTAGAATTTACTGAAAAACCCGCATTAGACGAAATGCACAGTGTAGTACATAGTATATGAGTGAGTTGCACTGAAAAACTTAGAATTTACTGAAAAACCCGCATTAGACGAAATGCACAGAGTAGTACATTGTATATGAGTGAGTTGCACTGAAAAACTTAGAATTTACTGAAAAACCCGCATTAGACGAAATGCACAGTGTAGTACATTGTATATGAGTGAGTTGCACTGAAAAACTTAGAATTTACTGAAAAACCTGCATTAGACGAAATGCATAGTGTAGTACATTGTATATGAGTGAGTTGCACTGAAAAACTTAGAATTTACTGAAAAACCCGCATTAGAGGAAATGCACAGTGTAGTACATAGTATATAAGTGAGTTGCACTTAAAAAGTTAGAATTTACTGAAAAACCCGCATTAGACGAAATGCACAGTGTAGTACACTGTATATGAGTGAGTTGCACTGAAAAACTTAGAATTTACTGAAAAACCCGCATTAGACGAAATGCACAGTGTAGTACATAGTATATGAGTGAGTTGCACTGAAAAACTTAGAATTTACTGAAAAACCCGCATTAGACGAAATGCAAAGTGTAGTACATTGTATATGAGTGAGTTGCACTGAAAAACTTAGAATTTACTGAAAAAACCCGCATTAGACGAAATGCACAGTGTAGTACATAGTATATGAGTGAGTTGCACTGAAAAACTTAGAATTTACTGAAAAACCCTCATTAGACGAAATGCACAGTGTAGTACATTGTATATGAGTGAGTTGCACTGAAAAACTTAAAATTTACTGAAAAACCCGCATTAGACGAAATGCACAGTGTAGTACATAGTATATGAGTGAGTTGCACTGAAAAACTTAGAATTTACTGAAAAACCCGCATTAGACGAAATGCACAGTGTAGTACATTGTATATGAGTGAGTTGCACTGAAAAACTTAGAATTTACTGAAAAACCCGCATTAGACGAAATGCACAGTGTAGTACATAGTATATGAGTGAGTTGCACTGAAAAACTTAGAATTTACTGAAAAACCCGCATTAGACGAAATGCAAAGTGTAGTACATTGTATATGAGTGAGTTGCACTGAAAAACTTAGAATTTACTGAAAAACCCGCATTAGACGAAATGCACAGTGTAGTACATAGTATATGAGTGAGTTGCACTGAAAAACTTAGAATTTACTGAAAAACCCGCATTAGACGAAATGCATAGTGTAGTACATTGTATATGAGTGAGTTGCACTGAAAAACTTAGAATTTACTGAAAAACCCGCATTAGACGAAATGCACAGTGTAGTACATAGTATATGAGTGAGTTGCACTGAAAAACTTAGAATTTACTGAAAAACCCGCATTAGACGAAATGCACAGTGTAGTACATAGTATATGAGTGAGTTGCACTGAAAAACTTAGAATTTACTGAAAAACCCGCATTAGACGAAATACACAGTGTAGTACACTGTATATGAGTGAGTTCCACTGAAAAACTTAGAATTTACTGAAAAACCCGCATTAGACGAAATGCACAGTGTAGTACATTGTATATGAGTGAGTTGCACTGAAAAACTTAGAATTTACTGAAAAACCCGCATTAGACGAAATGCATAGTGTAGTACATTGTATATGAGTGAGTTGCACTGAAAAACTTAGAATTTACTGAAAAACCCGCATTAGACGAAATGCACAGTGTAGTACATAGTATATGAGTGAGTTGCACTGAAAAACTTAGAATTTACTGAAAAACCCGCATTAGACGAAATGCACAGTGTAGTACATTGTATATGAGTGAGTTGCACTGAAAAACTTAAAATTTACTGAAAAACCCGCATTAGACGAAATGCACAGTGTAGTACATAGTATATGAGTGAGTTGCACTGAAAAACTTAGAATTTACTGAAAAACCCGCATTAGACGAAATGCACAGTGTAGTACATTGTATATGAGTGAGTGGCACTGAAAAACTTAAAATTTACTGAAAAACCCGCATTAGACGAAATGCACAGTGTAGTACATAGTATATGAGTGAGTTGCACTGAAAAACTTAGAATTTACTGAAAAACCCGCATTAGACGAAATGCACAGTGTAGTACATTGTATATGAGTGAGTTGCACTGAAAAACTTAGAATTTACTGAAAAACCCGCATTAGACGAAATGCACAGTGTAGTACATAGTATATGAGTGAGTTGCACTGAAAAACTTAGAATTTACTGAAAAACCCGCATTAGAGGAAATGCACAGTGTAGTACATTGTATATGAGTGAGTTGCACTGAAAAACTTAGAATTTACTGAAAAACCCGCATTAGACGAAATGCACAGTGTAGTACATTGTATATGAGTGAGTTGCACTGAAAAACTTAGAATTTATTGAAAAACCCGCATTAGACGAAATGCACAGTGTAGTACATAGTATATGAGTGAGTTGCACTGAAAAACTTAGAATTTACTGAAAAACCGGCATTAGACGAAATGCACAGTGTAGTACATAGTATATGAGTGAGTTGCACTGAAAAACTTAGAATTTACTGAAAAACCCGCATTAGAAGAAATGCACAGTGTAGTACAATGTATATGAGTGAGTTGCACTGAAAAACTTAGAATTTACTGAAAAACCCGCATTAGACGAAATGCACAGTGTAGTACATTGTATATGAGTGAGTTGCACTGAAAAACTTAGAATTTATTGAAAAACCCGCATTAGACGAAATGCACAGTGTAGTACATAGTATATGAGTGAGTTGCACTGAAAAACTTAGAATTTACTGAAAAACCCGCATTAGACGAAATGCACAGTGTAGTACATAGTATATGAGTGAGTTGCACTGAAAAACTTAGAATTTACTGAAAAACCCGCATTAGACGAAATGCACAGAGTAGTACATTGTATATGAGTGAGTTGCACTGAAAAACTTAGAATTTACTGAAAAACCCGCATTAGACGAAATGCACAGTGTAGTACATTGTATATGAGTGAGTTGCACTGAAAAACTTAGAATTTACTGAAAAACCCGCATTAGACTAAATGCACAGTGTAGTACATTGTATATGAGTGAGTTGCACTGAAAAACTTAGAATTTACTGAAAAACCCGCATTAGACGAAATGCATAGTGTAGTACATTGTATATGAGTGAGTTGCACAGAAAAACTTAGAATTTACTGAAAAACCCGCATTAGAGGAAATGCACAGTGTAGTACATAGTATATAAGTGAGTTGCACTTAAAAAGTTAGAATTTACTGAAAAACCCGCATTAGACGAAATGCACAGTGTAGTACACTGTACATGAGTGAGTTGCACTGAAAAACTTAGAATTTACTGAAAAACACGCATTAGACGAAATGCACAGTGTAGTACATAGTATATGAGTGAGTTGCACTGAAAAACTTAGAATTTACTGAAAAACCCGCATTAGACGAAATGCAAAGTGTAGTACATTGTATATGAGTGAGTTGCACTGAAAAACTTAGAATTTACTGAAAAACCCGCATTAGACGAAATGCACAGTGTAGTACATTGTATATGAGTGAGTTGCACTGAAAAACTTAGAATTTACTGAAAAACCCGCATTAGACGAAATGCATAGTGTAGTACATTGTATATGAGTGAGTTGCACTGAAAAACTTAGAATTTACTGAAAAACCCGCATTAGACGAAATGCACAGTGTAGTACATAGTATATGAGTGAGTTGCACTGAAAAACTTAGAATTTACTGAAAAACCCGCATTAGACGAAATGCACAGTGTAGTACATAGTATATGAGTGAGTTGCACTGAAAAACTTAGAATTTACTGAAAAACCCGCATTAGACGAAATGCAAAGTGTAGTACATTGTATATGAGTGAGTTGCACTGAAAAACTTAGAATTTACTGAAAAACCCGCATTAGACGAAATGCACAGTGTAGTACATAGTATATGAGTGAGTTGCACTGAAAAACTTAGAATTTACTGAAAAACCCGCATTAGACGAAATGCACAGTGTAGTACACAGTATATGAGTGAGTTGCACTGAAAAACTTAGAATTTACTGAAAAACCCGCCTTAGACGAAATGCACAGTGTAGTACACTGTATATGAGTGAGTTGCACTGAAAAACTTAGAATTTACTGAAAAACCCGCATTAGACGAAATGCACAGTGTAGTACATTGTATATGAGTGAGTTGCACTGAAAAACTTAGAATTTACTGAAAAACCCGCATTAGACGAAATGCATAGTGTAGTACATTGTATATGAGTGAGTTGCACTGAAAAACTTAGAATTTACTGAAAAACCCGCATTAGACGAAATGCACAGTGTAGTACATAGTATATGAGTGAGTTGCACTGAAAAACTTAGAATTTACTGAAAAACCCGCATTAGACGAAATGCACAGTGTAGTACATTGTATATGAGTGAGTTGCACTGAAAAACTTAGAATTTACTGAAAAACCCGCCTTAGACGAAATGCACAGTGTAGTACATTGTATATGAGTGAGTTGCACTGAAAAACTTAGAATTTACTGAAAAACCCGCATTAGACGAAATGCACAGTGTAGTACACAGTATATGAGTGAGTTGCACTGAAAAACTTAGAATTTACTGAAAAACCCGCATTAGACGAAATGCACAGTGTAGTACACTATATATGAGTGAGTTGCACTGAAAAACTTAGAATTTACTGAAAAACCCGCATTAGACGAAATGCACAGTGTAGTACATTGTATATGAGTGAGTTGCACTGAAAAACTTAGAATTTACTGAAAAACCCGCATTAGACGAAATGCATAGTGTAGTACATTGTATATGAGTGAGTTGCACTGAAAAACTTAGAATTTACTGAAAAACCCGCATTAGACGAAATGCACAGTGTAGTACATAGTATATGAGTGAGTTGCACTGAAAAACTTAGAATTTACTGAAAAACCCTCATTAGACGAAATGCACAGTGTAGTACATAGTATATGAGTGAGTTGCACTGAAAAACTTAGAATTTACTGAAAAACCCGCATTAGACGAAATGCACAGTGTAGTACATTGTATATGAGTGAGTTGCACTGAAAAACTTAGAATTTACTGAAAAACCCGCATTAGACGAAATGCACAGTGTAGTACATTGTATATGAGTGAGTTGCACTGAAAAACTTAGAATTTATTGAAAAACCCGCATTAGACGAAATGCACAGTGTAGTACATAGTATATGAGTGAGTTGCACTGAAAAACTTAGAATTTACTGAAAAACCCGCATTAGACGAAATGCACAGTGTAGTACATAGTATATGAGTGAGTTGCACTGAAAAACTTAGAATTTACTGAAAAACCCGCATTAGAAGAAATGCACAGTGTAGTACAATGTATATGAGTGAGTTGCACTGAAAAACTTAGAATTTACTGAAAAACCCGCATTAGACGAAATGCACAGTGTAGTACATTGTATATGAGTGAGTTGCACTGAAAAACTTAGAATTTATTGAAAAACCCGCATTAGACGAAATGCACAGTGTAGTACATAGTATATGAGTGAGTTGCACTGAAAAACTTAGAATTTACTGAAAAACCCGCATTAGACGAAATGCACAGTGTAGTACATAGTATATGAGTGAGTTGCACTGAAAAACTTAGAATTTACTGAAAAACCCGCATTAGACGAAATGCACAGAGTAGTACATTGTATATGAGTGAGTTGCACTGAAAAACTTAGAATTTACTGAAAAACCCGCGTTAGACGAAATGCACAGTGTAGTACATTGTATATGAGTGAGTTGCACTGAAAAACTTAGAATTTACTGAAAAACCCGCATTAGACGAAATGCACAGTGTAGTACATTGTATATGAGTGAGTTGCACTGAAAAACTTAGAATTTACTGAAAAACCCGCATTAGACGAAATGCATAGTGTAGTACATTGTATATGAGTGAGTTGCACTGAAAAACTTAGAATTTACTGAAAAACCCGCATTAGAGGAAATACACAGTGTAGTACATAGTATATAAGTGAGTTGCACTTAAAAAGTTAGAATTTACTGAAAAACCCGCATTAGACGAAATGCACAGTGTAGTACACTGTATATGAGTGAGTTGCACTGAAAAACTTAGAATTTACTGAAAAACCCGCATTAGACGAAATGCACAGTGTAGTACATAGTATATGAGTGAGTTGCACTGAAAAACTTAGAATTTACTGAAAAACCCGCATTAGACGAAATGCAAAGTGTAGTACATTGTATATGAGTGAGTTGCACTGAAAAACTTAGAATTTACTGAAAAACCCGCATTAGACGAAATGCACAGTGTAGTACATAGTATATGAGTGAGTTGCACTGAAAAACTTAGAATTTACTGAAAAACCCTCATTAGACGAAATGCACAGTGTAGTACATTGTATATGAGTGAGTTGCACTGAAAAACTTAAAATTTACTGAAAAACCCGCATTAGACGAAATGCACAGTGTAGTACATAGTATATGAGTGAGTTGCACTGAAAAACTTAGAATTTACTGAAAAACCCGCATTAGACGAAATGCACAGTGTAGTACATTGTATATGAGTGAGTTGCACTGAAAAACTTAGAATTTACTGAAAAACCCGCATTAGACGAAATGCACAGTGTAGTACATAGTATATGAGTGAGTTGCACTGAAAAACTTAGAATTTACTGAAAAACCCGCATTAGACGAAATGCAAAGTGTAGTACATTGTATATGAGTGAGTTGCACTGAAAAACTTAGAATTTACTGAAAAACCCGCATTAGACGAAATGCACAGTGTAGTACATAGTATATGAGTGAGTTGCACTGAAAAACTTAGAATTTACTGAAAAACCCGCATTAGACGAAATGCACAGTGTAGTACAAAGTATATGAGTGAGTTGCACTGAAAAACTTAGAATTTACTGAAAAACCCGCATTAGACGAAATGCACAGTGTAGTACACTGTATATGAGTGAGTTGCACTGAAAAACTTAGAATTTACTGAAAAACCCGCATTAGACGAAATGCACAGTGTAGTACATTGTATATGAGTGAGTTGCACTGAAAAACTTAGAATTTACTGAAAAACCCGCATTAGACGAAATGCATAGTGTAGTACATTGTATATGAGTGAGTTGCACTGAAAAACTTAGAATTTACTGAAAAACCCGCATTAGACGAAATGCACAGTGTAGTACATAGTATATGAGTGAGTTGCACTGAAAAACTTAGAATTTACTGAAAAACCCGCATTAGACGAAATGCACAGTGTAGTACATTGTATATGAGTGAGTTGCACTGAAAAACTTAGAATTTACTGAAAAACCCGCCTTAGACGAAATGCACAGTGTAGTACATTGTATATGAGTGAGTTGCACTGAAAAACTTAGAATTTACTGAAAAACCCGCATTAGACGAAATGCACAGTGTAGTACATAGTATATGAGTGAGTTGCACTGAAAAACTTAGAATTTACTGAAAAACCCGCATTAGACGAAATGCACAGTGTAGTACATAGTATATGAGTGAGTTGCACTGAAAAACTTAGAATTTACTGAAAAACCCGCATTAGAAGAAATGCACAGTGTAGTACAATGTATATGAGTGAGTTGCACTGAAAAACTTAGAATTTACTGAAAAACCCGCATTAGACGAAATGCACAGTGTAGTACATTGTATATGAGTGAGTTGCACTGAAAAACTTAGAATTTATTGAAAAACCCGCATTAGACGAAATGCACAGTGTAGTACATAGTATATGAGTGAGTTGCACTGAAAAACTTAGAATTTACTGAAAAACCCGCATTAGACGAAATGCACAGTGTAGTACATAGTATATGAGTGAGTTGCACTGAAAAACTTAGAATTTACTGAAAAACCCGCATTAGACGAAATGCACAGAGTAGTACATTGTATATGAGTGAGTTGCACTGAAAAACTTAGAATTTACTGAAAAACCCGCATTAGACGAAATGCACAGTGTAGTACATTGTATATGAGTGAGTTGCACTGAAAAACTTAGAATTTACTGAAAAACCCGCATTAGACGAAATGCACAGTGTAGTACATTGTATATGAGTGAGTTGCACTGAAAAACTTAGAATTTACTGAAAAACCCGCATTAGACGAAATGCATAGTGTAGTACATTGTATATGAGTGAGTTGCACTGAAAAACTTAGAATTTACTGAAAAACCCGCATTAGAGGAAATGCACAGTGTAGTACATAGTATATAAGTGAGTTGCACTTAAAAAGTTAGAATTTACTGAAAAACCCGCATTAGACGAAATGCACAGTGTAGTACACTGTATATGAGTGAGTTGCACTGAAAAACTTAGAATTTACTGAAAAACCCGCATTAGAGGAAATGCACAGTGTAGTACATAGTATATAAGTGAGTTGCACTTAAAAAGTTAGAATTTACTGAAAAACCCGCATTAGACGAAATGCACAGTGTAGTACACTGTATATGAGTGAGTTGCACTGAAAAACTTAGAATTTACTGAAAAACCCGCATTAGACGAAATGCACAGTGTAGTACATAGTATATGAGTGAGTTGCACTGAAAAACTTAGAATTTACTGAAAAACCCGCATTAGACGAAATGCATAGTGTAGTACATTGTATATGAGTGAGTTGCACTGAAAAACTTAGAATTTACTGAAAAACCCGCCTTAGACGAAATGCACAGTGTAGTACATTGTATATGAGTGAGTTGCACTGAAAAATTTAGAATTTACTGAAAAACCCGCATTAGACGAAATGCACAGTGTAGTACATTGTATATGAGTGAGTTGCACTGAAAAACTTAGAATTTACTGAAAAACCCGCATTAGACGAAATGCACAGTGTAGTACATTGTATATGAGTGAGTTGCACTGAAAAACTTAGAATTTATTGAAAAACCCGCATTAGACGAAATGCACAGTGTAGTACATAGTATATGAGTGAGTTGCACTGAAAAACTTAGAATTTACTGAAAAACCCGCATTAGACGAAATGCACAGTGTAGTACATAGTATATGAGTGAGTTGCACTGAAAAACTTAGAATTTACTGAAAAACCCGCATTAGAAGAAATGCACAGTGTAGTACAATGTATATGAGTGAGTTGCACTGAAAAACTTAGAATTTACTGAAAAACCCGCATTAGACGAAATGCACAGTGTAGTACATTGTATATGAGTGAGTTGCACTGAAAAACTTAGAATTTATTGAAAAACCCGCATTAGACGAAATGCACAGTGTAGTACATAGTATATGAGTGAGTTGCACTGAAAAACTTAGAATTTACTGAAAAACCCGCATTAGACGAAATGCACAGTGTAGTACATAGTATATGAGTGAGTTGCACTGAAAAACTTAGAATTTACTGAAAAACCCGCATTAGACGAAATGCACAGAGTACTACATTGTATATGAGTGAGTTGCACTGAAAAACTTAGAATTTACTGAAAAACCCGCATTAGACGAAATGCACAGTGTAGTACATTGTATATGAGTGAGTTGCACTGAAAAACTTAGAATTTACTGAAAAACCCGCATTAGACGAAATGCACAGTGTAGTACATTGTATATGAGTGAGTTGCACTGAAAAACTTAGAATTTACTGAAAAACCCGCATTAGACGAAATGCATAGTGTAGTACATTGTATATGAGTGAGTTGCACTGAAAAACTTAGAATTTACTGAAAAACCCGCATTAGAGGAAATGCACAGTGTAGTACATAGTATATAAGTGAGTTGCACTTAAAAAGTTAGAATTTACTGAAAAACCCGCATTAGACGAAATGCACAGTGTAGTACACTGTATATGAGTGAGTTGCACTGAAAAACTTAGAATTTACTGAAAAACCCGCATTAGACGAAATGCACAGTGTAGTACATAGTATATGAGTGAGTTGCACTGAAAAACTTAGAATTTACTGAAAAACCCGCATTAGACGAAATGCACAGTGTAGTACACAGTATATGAGTGAGTTGCACTGAAAAACTTAGAATTTACTGAAAAACCCGCATTAGACGAAATGCACAGTGTAGTACACTGTATATGAGTGAGTTGCACTGAAAAACTTAGAATTTACTGAAAAACCCGCATTAGACGAAATGCACAGTGTAGTACATTGTATATGAGTGAGTTGCACTGAAAAACTTAGAATTTACTGAAAAACCCGCATTAGACGAAATGCATAGTGTAGTACATTGTATATGAGTGAGTTGCACTGAAAAACTTAGAATTTACTGAAAAACCCGCATTAGACGAAATGCACAGTGTAGTACATAGTATATGAGTGAGTTGCACTGAAAAACTTAGAATTTACTGAAAAACCCGCATTAGACGAAATGCACAGTGTAGTACATTGTATATGAGTGAGTTGCACTGAAAAACTTAGAATTTACTGAAAAACCCGCCTTAGACGAAATGCACAGTGTAGTACATTGTATATGAGTGAGTTGCACTGAAAAACTTAGAATTTACTGAAAAACCCGCCTTAGACGAAATGCACAGTGTAGTACATTGTATATGAGTGAGTTGCACTGAAAAACTTAGAATTTACTGAAAAACCCGCATTAGAGGAAATGCACAGTGTAGTACATAGTATATAAGTGAGTTGCACTTAAAAAGTTAGAATTTACTGAAAAACCCGCATTAGACGAAATGCACAGTGTAGTACACTGTATATGAGTGAGTTGCACTGAAAAACTTAGAATTTACTGAAAAACCCGCATTAGACGAAATGCACAGTGTAGTACATAGTATATGAGTGAGTTGCACTGAAAAACTTAGAATTTACTGAAAAACCCGCATTAGACGAAATGCAAAGTGTAGTACATTGTATATGAGTGAGTTGCACTGAAAAACTTAGAATTTACTGAAAAACCCGCATTAGACGAAATGCACAGTGTAGTACATAGTATATGAGTGAGTTGCACTGAAAAACTTAGAATTTACTGAAAAACCCTCATTAGACGAAATGCACAGTGTAGTACATTGTATATGAGTGAGTTGCACTGAAAAACTTAAAATTTACTGAAAAACCCGCATTAGACGAAATGCACAGTGTAGTACATAGTATATGAGTGAGTTGCACTGAAAAACTTAGAATTTACTGAAAAACCCGCATTAGACGAAATGCACAGTGTAGTACATTGTATATGAGTGAGTTGCACTGAAAAACTTAGAATTTACTGAAAAACCCGCATTAGACGAAATGCACAGTGTAGTACATAGTATATGAGTGAGTTGCACTGAAAAACTTAGAATTTACTGAAAAACCCGCATTAGACGAAATGCAAAGTGTAGTACATTGTATATGAGTGAGTTGCACTGAAAAACTTAGAATTTACTGAAAAACCCGCATTAGACGAAATGCACAGTGTAGTACATAGTATATGAGTGAGTTGCACTGAAAAACTTAGAATTTACTGAAAAACCCGCATTAGACGAAATGCACAGTGTAGTACAAAGTATATGAGTGAGTTGCACTGAAAAACTTAGAATTTACTGAAAAACCCGCATTAGACGAAATGCACAGTGTAGTACACTGTATATGAGTGAGTTGCACTGAAAAACTTAGAATTTACTGAAAAACCCGCATTAGACGAAATGCACAGTGTAGTACATTGTATATGAGTGAGTTGCACTGAAAAACTTAGAATTTACTGAAAAACCCGCATTAGACGAAATGCATAGTGTAGTACATTGTATATGAGTGAGTTGCACTGAAAAACTTAGAATTTACTGAAAAACCCGCATTAGACGAAATGCACAGTGTAGTACATAGTATATGAGTGAGTTGCACTGAAAAACTTAGAATTTACTGAAAAACCCGCATTAGACGAAATGCACAGTGTAGTACATTGTATATGAGTGAGTTGCACTGAAAAACTTAGAATTTACTGAAAAACCCGCCTTAGACGAAATGCACAGTGTAGTACATTGTATATGAGTGAGTTGCACTGAAAAACTTAGAATTTACTGAAAAACCCGCATTAGACGAAATGCACAGTGTAGTACATAGTATATGAGTGAGTTGCACTGAAAAACTTAGAATTTACTGAAAAACCCGCATTAGACGAAATGCACAGTGTAGTACATAGTATATGAGTGAGTTGCACTGAAAAACTTAGAATTTACTGAAAAACCCGCATTAGAAGAAATGCACAGTGTAGTACAATGTATATGAGTGAGTTGCACTGAAAAACTTAGAATTTACTGAAAAACCCGCATTAGACGAAATGCACAGTGTAGTACATTGTATATGAGTGAGTTGCACTGAAAAACTTAGAATTTATTGAAAAACCCGCATTAGACGAAATGCACAGTGTAGTACATAGTATATGAGTGAGTTGCACTGAAAAACTTAGAATTTACTGAAAAACCCGCATTAGACGAAATGCACAGTGTAGTACATAGTATATGAGTGAGTTGCACTGAAAAACTTAGAATTTACTGAAAAACCCGCATTAGACGAAATGCACAGAGTAGTACATTGTATATGAGTGAGTTGCACTGAAAAACTTAGAATTTACTGAAAAACCCGCATTAGACGAAATGCACAGTGTAGTACATTGTATATGAGTGAGTTGCACTGAAAAACTTAGAATTTACTGAAAAACCCGCATTAGACGAAATGCACAGTGTAGTACATTGTATATGAGTGAGTTGCACTGAAAAACTTAGAATTTACTGAAAAACCCGCATTAGACGAAATGCATAGTGTAGTACATTGTATATGAGTGAGTTGCACTGAAAAACTTAGAATTTACTGAAAAACCCGCATTAGAGGAAATGCACAGTGTAGTACATAGTATATAAGTGAGTTGCACTTAAAAAGTTAGAATTTACTGAAAAACCCGCATTAGACGAAATGCACAGTGTAGTACACTGTATATGAGTGAGTTGCACTGAAAAACTTAGAATTTACTGAAAAACCCGCATTAGAGGAAATGCACAGTGTAGTACATAGTATATAAGTGAGTTGCACTTAAAAAGTTAGAATTTACTGAAAAACCCGCATTAGACGAAATGCACAGTGTAGTACACTGTATATGAGTGAGTTGCACTGAAAAACTTAGAATTTACTGAAAAACCCGCATTAGACGAAATGCACAGTGTAGTACATAGTATATGAGTGAGTTGCACTGAAAAACTTAGAATTTACTGAAAAACCCGCATTAGACGAAATGCATAGTGTAGTACATTGTATATGATTGAGTTGCACTGAAAAACTTAGAATTTACTGAAAAACCCGCCTTAGACGAAATGCACAGTGTAGTACATTGTATATGAGTGAGTTGCACTGAAAAATTTAGAATTTACTGAAAAACCCGCATTAGACGAAATGCACAGTGTAGTACATTGTATATGAGTGAGTTGCACTGAAAAACTTAGAATTTACTGAAAAACCCGCATTAGACGAAATGCACAGTGTAGTACATTGTATATGAGTGAGTTGCACTGAAAAACTTAGAATTTATTGAAAAACCCGCATTAGACGAAATGCACAGTGTAGTACATAGTATATGAGTGAGTTGCACTGAAAAACTTAGAATTTACTGAAAAACCCGCATTAGACGAAATGCACAGTGTAGTACATAGTATATGAGTGAGTTGCACTGAAAAACTTAGAATTTACTGAAAAACCCGCATTAGAAGAAATGCACAGTGTAGTACAATGTATATGAGTGAGTTGCACTGAAAAACTTAGAATTTACTGAAAAACCCGCATTAGACGAAATGCACAGTGTAGTACATTGTATATGAGTGAGTTGCACTGAAAAACTTAGAATTTATTGAAAAACCCGCATTAGACGAAATGCACAGTGTAGTACATAGTATATGAGTGAGTTGCACTGAAAAACTTAGAATTTACTGAAAAACCCGCATTAGACGAAATGCACAGTGTAGTACATAGTATATGAGTGAGTTGCACTGAAAAACTTAGAATTTACTGAAAAACCCGCATTAGACGAAATGCACAGAGTACTACATTGTATATGAGTGAGTTGCACTGAAAAACTTAGAATTTACTGAAAAACCCGCATTAGACGAAATGCACAGTGTAGTACATTGTATATGAGTGAGTTGCACTGAAAAACTTAGAATTTACTGAAAAACCCGCATTAGACGAAATGCACAGTGTAGTACATTGTATATGAGTGAGTTGCACTGAAAAACTTAGAATTTACTGAAAAACCCGCATTAGACGAAATGCATAGTGTAGTACATTGTATATGAGTGAGTTGCACTGAAAAACTTAGAATTTACTGAAAAACCCGCATTAGAGGAAATGCACAGTGTAGTACATAGTATATAAGTGAGTTGCACTTAAAAAGTTAGAATTTACTGAAAAACCCGCATTAGACGAAATGCACAGTGTAGTACACTGTATATGAGTGAGTTGCACTGAAAAACTTAGAATTTACTGAAAAACCCGCATTAGAGGAAATGCACAGTGTAGTACATAGTATATAAGTGAGTTGCACTTAAAAAGTTAGAATTTACTGAAAAACCCGCATTAGACGAAATGCACAGTGTAGTACACTGTATATGAGTGAGTTGCACTGAAAAACTTAGAATTTACTGAAAAACCCGCATTAGACGAAATGCACAGTGTAGTACATAGTATATGAGTGAGTTGCACTGAAAAACTTAGAATTTACTGAAAAACCCGCATTAGACGAAATGCACAGTGTAGTACACAGTATATGAGTGAGTTGCACTGAAAAACTTAGAATTTACTGAAAAACCCGCATTAGACGAAATGCACAGTGTAGTACACTGTATATGAGTGAGTTGCACTGAAAAACTTAGAATTTACTGAAAAACCCGCATTAGACGAAATGCACAGTGTAGTACATTGTATATGAGTGAGTTGCACTGAAAAACTTAGAATTTACTGAAAAACCCGCATTAGACGAAATGCATAGTGTAGTACATTGTATATGAGTGAGTTGCACTGAAAAACTTAGAATTTACTGAAAAACCCGCATTAGACGAAATGCACAGTGTAGTACATAGTATATGAGTGAGTTGCACTGAAAAACTTAGAATTTACTGAAAAACCCGCATTAGACGAAATGCACAGTGTAGTACATTGTATATGAGTGAGTTGCACTGAAAAACTTAGAATTTACTGAAAAACCCGCCTTAGACGAAATGCACAGTGTAGTACATTGTATATGAGTGAGTTGCACTGAAAAACTTAGAATTTACTGAAAAACCCGCATTAGACGAAATGCACAGTGTAGTACATTGTATATGAGTGAGTTGCACTGAAAAACTTAGAATTTACTGAAAAACCCGCATTAGACGAAATGCACAGTGTAGTACATTGTATATGAGTGAGTTGCACTGAAAAACTTAGAATTTATTGAAAAACCCGCATTAGACGAAATGCACAGTGTAGTACATAGTATATGAGTGAGTTGCACTGAAAAACTTAGAATTTACTGAAAAACCCGCATTAGACGAAATGCACAGTGTAGTACATAGTATATGAGTGAGTTGCACTGAAAAACTTAGAATTTACTGAAAAACCCGCATTAGAAGAAATGCACAGTGTAGTACAATGTATATGAGTGAGTTGCACTGAAAAACTTAGAATTTACTGAAAAACCCGCATTAGACGAAATGCACAGTGTAGTACATTGTATATGAGTGAGTTGCACTGAAAAACTTAGAATTTATTGAAAAACCCGCATTAGACGAAATGCACAGTGTAGTACATAGTATATGAGTGAGTTGCACTGAAAAACTTAGAATTTACTGAAAAACCCGCATTAGACGAAATGCACAGTGTAGTACATAGTATATGAGTGAGTTGCACTGAAAAACTTAGAATTTACTGAAAAACCCGCATTAGACGAAATGCACAGAGTAGTACATTGTATATGAGTGAGTTGCACTGAAAAACTTAGAATTTACTGAAAAACCCGCATTAGACGAAATGCACAGTGTAGTACATTGTATATGAGTGAGTTGCACTGAAAAACTTAGAATTTACTGAAAAACCCGCATTAGACGAAATGCACAGTGTAGTACATTGTATATGAGTGAGTTGCACTGAAAAACTTAGAATTTACTGAAAAACCCGCATTAGACGAAATGCATAGTGTAGTACATTGTATATGAGTGAGTTGCACTGAAAAACTTAGAATTTACTGAAAAACCCGCATTAGAGGAAATGCACAGTGTAGTACATAGTATATGAGTGAGTTGCACTTAAAAAGTTAGAATTTACTGAAAAACCCGCATTAGACGAAATGATCAGTGTAGTACACTGTATATGAGTGAGTTGCACTGAAAAACTTAGAATTTACTGAAAAACCCGCATTAGACGAAATGCACAGTGTAGTACATAGTATATGAGTGAGTTGCACTGAAAAACTTAGAATTTACTGAAAAACCCGCATTAGACGAAATGCAAAGTGTAGTACATTGTATATGAGTGAGTTGCACTGAAAAACTTAGAATTTACTGAAAAACCCGCATTAGACGAAATGCACAGTGTAGTACATAGTATATGAGTGAGTTGCACTGAAAAACTTAGAATTTACTGAAAAACCCTCATTAGACGAAATGCACAGTGTAGTACATTGTATATGAGTGAGTTGCACTGAAAAACTTAAAATTTACTGAAAAACCCGCATTAGACGAAATGCACAGTGTAGTACATAGTATATGAGTGAGTTGCACTGAAAAACTTAGAATTTACTGAAAAACCCGCATTAGACGAAATGCACAGTGTAGTACATTGTATATGAGTGAGTTGCACTGAAAAACTTAGAATTTACTGAAAAACCCGCATTAGACGAAATGCACTGTGTAGTACATAGTATATGAGTGAGTTACACTGAAAAACTTAGAATTTACTGAAAAACCCGCATTAGACGAAATGCAAAGTGTAGTACATTGTATATGAGTGAGTTGCACTGAAAAACTTAGAATTTACTGAAAAACCCGCATTAGACGAAATGCACAGTGTAGTACATAGTATATGAGTGAGTTGCACTGAAAAACTTAGAATTTACTGAAAAACCCGCATTAGACGAAATGCACAGTGTAGTACACAGTATATGAGTGAGTTGCACTGAAAAACTTAGAATTTACTGAAAAACCCGCATTAGACGAAATGCACAGTGTAGTACACTGTATATGAGTGAGTTGCACTGAAAAACTTAGAATTTACTGAAAAACCCGCATTAGAAGAAATGCACAGTGTAGTACAATGTATATGAGTGAGTTGCACTGAAAAACTTAGAATTTACTGAAAAACCCGCATTAGACGAAATGCACAGTGTAGTACATTGTATATGAGTGAGTTGCACTGAAAAACTTAGAATTTATTGAAAAACCCGCATTAGACGAAATGCACAGTGTAGTACATAGTATATGAGTGAGTTGCACTGAAAAACTTAGAATTTACTGAAAAACCCGCATTAGACGAAATGCACAGTGTAGTACATAGTATATGAGTGAGTTGCACTGAAAAACTTAGAATTTACTGAAAAACCCGCATTAGACGAAATGCACAGAGTAGTACATTGTATATGAGTGAGTTGCACTGAAAAACTTAGAATTTACTGAAAAACCCGCATTAGACGAAATGCACAGTGTAGTACATTGTATATGAGTGAGTTGCACTGAAAAACTTAGAATTTACTGAAAAACCCGCATTAGACGAAATGCACAGTGTAGTACATTGTATATGAGTGAGTTGCACTGAAAAACTTAGAATTTACTGAAAAACCCGCATTAGACGAAATGCATAGTGTAGTACATTGTATATGAGTGAGTTGCACTGAAAAACTTAGAATTTACTGAAAAACCCGCATTAGAGGAAATGCACAGTGTATTACATAGTATATAAGTGAGTTGCACTTAAAAAGTTAGAATTTACTGAAAAACCCGCATTAGACGAAATGCACATGTAGTACACTGTATATGAGTGAGTTGCACTGAAAAACTTAGAATTTACTGAAAAACCCGCATTAGACGAAATGCACAGTGTAGTACATAGTATATGAGTGAGTTGCACTGAAAAACTTAGAATTTATTGAAAAACCCGCATTAGACGAAATGCACAGTGTAGTACATAGTATATGAGTGAGTTGCACTGAAAAACTTAGAATTTACTGAAAAACCCGCATTAGACGAAATGCAAAGTGTAGTACATTGTATATGAGTGAGTTGCACTGAAAAACTTAGAATTTACTGAAAAACCCGCATTAGACGAAATGCACAGTGTAGTACACAGTATATGAGTGAGTTGCACTGAAAAACTTAGAATTTACTGAAAAACCCTCATTAGACGAAATGCACAGTGTAGTACATTGTATATGAGTGAGTTGCACTGAAAAACTTAAAATTTACTGAAAAACCCGCATTAGACGAAATGCACAGTGTAGTACATAGTATATGAGTGAGTTGCACTGAAAAACTTAGAATTTACTGAAAAACCCGCATTAGACGAAATGCACAGTGTAGTACATTGTATATGAGTGAGTTGCACTGAAAAACTTAGAATTTACTGAAAAACCCGCATTAGACGAAATGCACAGTGTAGTACATAGTATATGAGTGAGTTGCACTGAAAAACTTAGAATTTACTGAAAAACCCGCATTAGACGAAATGCAAAGTGTAGTACATTGTATATGAGTGAGTTGCACTGAAAAACTTAGAATTTACTGAAAAACCCGCATTAGACGAAATGCACAGTGTAGTACATAGTATATGAGTGAGTTGCACTGAAAAACTTAGAATTTACTGAAAAACCCGCATTAGACGAAATGCACAGTGTAGTACACAGTATATGAGTGAGTTGCACTGAAAAACTTAGAATTTACTGAAAAACCCGCATTAGACGAAATGCACAGTGTAGTACACTGTATATGAGTGAGTTGCACTGAAAAACTTAGAATTTACTGAAAAACCCGCATTAGACGAAATGCACAGTGTAGTACATTGTATATGAGTGAGTTGCACTGAAAAACTTAGAATTTACTGAAAAACCCGCATTAGACGAAATGCATAGTGTAGTACATTGTATATGAGTGAGTTGCACTGAAAAACTTAGAATTTACTGAAAAACCCGCATTAGACGAAATGCACAGTGTAGTACACAGTATATGAGTGAGTTGCACTGAAAAACTTAGAATTTACTGAAAAACCCGCCTTAGACGAAATGCACAGTGTAGTACACTGTATATGAGTGAGTTGCACTGAAAAACTTAGAATTTACTGAAAAACCCGCATTAGACGAAATGCACAGTGTAGTACATAGTATATGAGTGAGTTGCACTGAAAAACTTAGAATTTACTGAAAAACCCGCATTAGACGAAATGCACAGTGTAGTACATTGTATATGAGTGAGTTGCACTGAAAAACTTAGAATTTATTGAAAAACCCGCATTAGACGAAATGCACAGTGTAGTACATAGTATATGAGTGAGTTGCACTGAAAAACTTAGAATTTACTGAAAAACCTGCATTAGACGAAATGCACAGTGTAGTACATAGTATATGAGTGAGTTGCACTGAAAAACTTAGAATTTACTGAAAAACCCGCATTAGAAGAAATGCACAGTGTAGTACAATGTATATGAGTGAGTTGCACTGAAAAACTTAGAATTTACTGAAAAACCCGCATTAGACGAAATGCACAGTGTAGTACACAGTATATGAGTGAGTTGCACTGAAAAACTTAGAATTTACTGAAAAACCCTCATTAGACGAAATGCACAGTGTAGTACATTGTATATGAGTGAGTTGCACTGAAAAACTTAAAATTTACTGAAAAACCCGCATTAGACGAAATGCACAGTGTAGTACATAGTATATGAGTGAGTTGCACTGAAAAACTTAGAATTTACTGAAAAACCCGCATTAGACGAAATGCACAGTGTAGTACATTGTATATGAGTGAGTTGCACTGAAAAACTTAGAATTTACTGAAAAACCCGCATTAGACGAAATGCACAGTGTAGTACATAGTATATGAGTGAGTTGCACTGAAAAACTTAGAATTTACTGAAAAACCCGCATTAGACGAAATGCAAAGTGTAGTACATTGTATATGAGTGAGTTGCACTGAAAAACTTAGAATTTACTGAAAAACCCGCATTAGACGAAATGCACAGTGTAGTACATAGTATATGAGTGAGTTGCACTGAAAAACTTAGAATTTACTGAAAAACCCGCATTAGACGAAATGCACAGTGTAGTACACAGTATATGAGTGAGTTGCACTGAAAAACTTAGAATTTACTGAAAAACCCGCATTAGACGAAATGCACACTGTAGTACACTGTATATGAGTGAGTTGCACTGAAAAACTTAGAATTTACTGAAAAACCCGCATTACACGAAATGCATAGTGTAGTACATTGTATATGAGTGAGTTGCACTGAAAAACTTAGAATTTACTGAAAAACCCGCATTAGACGAAATGCACAGTGTAGTACACAGTATATGAGTGAGTTGCACTGAAAAACTTAGAATTTACTGAAAAACCCGCCTTAGACGAAATGCACAGTGTAGTACACTGTATATGAGTGAGTTGCACTGAAAAACTTAGAATTTACTGAAAAACCCGCATTAGACGAAATGCACAGTGTAGTACATAGTATATGAGTGAGTTGCACTGAAAAACTTAGAATTTACTGAAAAACCCGCATTAGACGAAATGCACAGTGTAGTACATTTTATATGAGTGAGTTGCACTGAAAAACTTAGAATTTATTGAAAAACCCGCATTAGACGAAATGCACAGTGTAGTACATAGTATATGAGTGAGTTGCACTGAAAAACTTAGAATTTACTGAAAAACCTGCATTAGACGAAATGCACAGTGTAGTACATAGTATATGAGTGAGTTGCACTGAAAAACTTAGAATTTACTGAAAAACCCGCATTAGAAGAAATGCACAGTGTAGTACAATGTATATGAGTGAGTTGCACTGAAAAACTTAGAATTTACTGAAAAACCCGCATTAGACGAAATGCACAGTGTAGTACATTGTATATGAGTGAGTTGCACTGAAAAACTTAGAATTTATTGAAAAACCCGCATTAGACGAAATGCACAGTGTAGTACATAGTATATGAGTGAGTTGCACTGAAAAACTTAGAATTTACTGAAAAACCCGCATTAGACGAAATGCACAGTGTAGTACATAGTATATGAGTGAGTTGCACTGAAAAACTTAGAATTTACTGAAAAACCCGCATTAGACGAAATGCACAGAGTAGTACATTGTATATGAGTGAGTTGCACTGAAAAACTTAGAATTTACTGAAAAACCCGCATTAGACGAAATGCACAGTGTAGTACATTGTATATGAGTGAGTTGCACTGAAAAACTTAGAATTTACTGAAAAACCCGCATTAGACGAAATGCACAGTGTAGTACATTGTATATGAGTGAGTTGCACTGAAAAACTTAGAATTTACTGAAAAACCCGCATTAGACGAAATGCACAGTGTAGTACATTGTATATGAGTGAGTTGCACTGAAAAACTTAGAATTTACTGAAAAACCCGCATTAGAGGAAATGCACAGTGTAGTACATTGTATATAAGTGAGTTGCACTTAAAAAGTTAGAATTTACTGAAAAACCCGCATTAGACGAAATGCACAGTGTAGTACACTGTATATGAGTGAGTTGCACTGAAAAACTTAGAATTTACTGAAAAACCCGCATTAGACGAAATGCACAGTGTAGTACATAGTATATGAGTGAGTTGCACTGAAAAACTTAGAATTTACTGAAAAACCCGCATTAGACGAAATGCAAAGTGTAGTACATTGTATATGAGTGAGTTGCACTGAAAAACTTAGAATTTACTGAAAAACCCGCATTAGACGAAATGCACAGTGTAGTACATATTATATGAGTGAGTTGCACTGAAAAACTTAGAATTTACTGAAAAACCCGCATTAGACGAAATGCACAGTGTAGTACACAGTATATGAGTGAGTTGCGCTGAAAAACTTAGAATTTACTGAAAAACCCGCATTAGACGAAATGCACAGTGTAGTACACTGTATATGAGTGAGTTGCACTGAAAAACTTAGAATTTACTGAAAAACCCGCATTAGACGAAATGCACAGTGTAGTACATTGTATATGAGTGAGTTGCACTGAAAAACTTAGAATTTACTGAAAAACCCGCATTAGACGAAATGCATAGTGTAGTACATTGTATATGAGTGAGTTGCACTGAAAAACTTAGAATTTACTGAAAAACCCGCATTAGACGAAATGCACAGTGTAGTACACAGTA
>NW_028227372.1:53222-77661 GCF_978045245.1 Mus caroli | reverse complement strand
AAAACCCGCATTAGACGAAATGCACAGTGTAGTACATTGTATATGAGTGAGTTGCACTGAAAAACTTAGAATTTACTGAAAAACCCGCATTAGACGAAATGCACAGTGTAGTACATTGTATATGAGTGAGTTGCACTGAAAAACTTAGAATTTACTGAAAAACCCGCATTAGACAAAATGCACAGTGTAGTACATAGTATATGAGTGAGTTGCACTGAAAAACTTAGAATTTACTGAAAAACCCGCATTAGACGAAATGCACAGAGTAGTACATTGTATATGAGTGAGTTGCACTGAAAAACTTAGAATTTACTGAAAACCCGCATTAGACGAAATGCACAGTGTAGTACATTGTATATGAGTGAGTTGCACTGAAAAACTTAGAATTTACTGAAAAACCCGCATTAGACGAAATGCACAGTGTAGTACATTGTATATGAGTGAGTTGCACGGAAAAACTTAGAATTTACTGAAAAACCCGCATTAGACGAAATGCACAGAGTAGTACATAGTATATAAGTGAGTTGCACTTAAAAAGTTAGAATTTACTGAAAAACCGCATTAGACGAAATGCACAGTGTAGTACATTGTATATGAGTGAGTTGCACTGAAAAACTTAGAATTTACTGAAAAACCCGCATTAGACGAAATGCACAGTGTAGTACATTGTATATGAGTGAGTTGCACTGAAAAACTTAGAATTTACTGAAAAACCCGCATTAGACGAAATGCACAGTGTAGTACATAGTATATAAGTGAGTTGCATTTAAAAAGTTAGAATTTACTGAAAAACCAGCATTAGACGAAATGCACAGTGTAGTACATTGTATATGAGTGAGTTGCAATGAAAAACTTAGAATTTACTGAAAAACCCGCATTAGACGAAATGCACAGTGTAGTACATTGTATATGAGTGAGTTGCACTGAAAAACTTAGAATTTACTGAAAAACCCGCATTAGACGAAATGCACAGTGTAGTACATTGTATATGAGTGAGTTGCACTGAAAAACTTAGAATTTATTGAAAAACCCGCATTAGACGAAATGCACAGTGTAGTACATACTATATGAGTGAGTTGCACTGAAAAACTTAGAATTTACTGAAAAACCCGCATTAGACGAAATGCACAGTGTAGTACATAGTATATGAGTGAGTTGCACTGAAAAACTTAGAATTTACTGAAAAACCCGCATTAGACGAAATGCACAGTGTAGTACATTGTATATGAGTTGCACTGAAAAACTTAGAATTTACTGAAAAACCCGCATTAGACGAAATGCACAGTGTAGTACATTGTATATGAGTGAGTTGCACTGAAAAACTTAGAATTTACTGAAAAACCCGCATTAGACGAAATGCACAGTGTAGTACATTGTATATGAGTGAGTTGCACTGAAAAACTTAGAATTTACTGAAAAACCCGCATTAGAGGAAATGCACAGTGTAGTACATAGTATATAAGTGAGTTGCACTTAAAAAGTTAGAATTTACTGAAAAACCCGCATTAGACGAAATGCACAGTGTAGTACACTGTATATGAGTGAGTTGCACTTAAAAACTTAGAATTTACTGAAAAACCCGCATTAGACGAAATGCACAGTGTAGTACATTGTATATGAGTGAGTCTCACTGAAAAACTTAGAATTTATTGAAAAACCCGCATTAGACGAAATGCACAGTGTAGTACATAGTATATGAGTGAGTTGCACTGAAAAACTTAGAATTTACTGAAAAACCCGCATTAGACGAAATGCACAGTGTAGTACATTGTATATGAGTGAGTTGCACTGAAAAACTTAGAATTTACTGAAAAACCCGCATTAGACGAAATGCACAGAGTAGTACATAGTATATAAGTGAGTTGCACTTAAAAAGTTAGAATTTACTGAAAAACCCGCATTAGACGAAATGCACAGTGTAGTACATTGTATATGAGTGAGTTGCACTGAAAAACTTAGAATTTACTGAAAAACCCGCATTAGACGAAATGCACAGTGTAGTACATTGTATATGAGTGAGTTGCACTGAAAAACTTAGAATTTACTGAAAAACCCGCATTAGACAAAATGCACAGTGTAGTACATAGTATATGAGTGAGTTGCACTGAAAAACTTAGAATTTACTGAAAAACCCGCATTAGACGAAATGCACAGAGTAGTACATTGTATATGAGTGAGTTGCACTGAAAAACTTAGAATTTACTGAAAAACCCGCATTAGACGAAATGCACAGTGTAGTACATTGTATATGAGTGAGTTGCACTGAAAAACTTAGAATTTACTGAAAAACCCGCATTAGACGAAATGCACAGTGTAGTACATTGTATATGAGTGAGTTGCACGGAAAAACTTAGAATTTACTGAAAAACCCGCATTAGACGAAATGCACAGAGTAGTACATAGTATATAAGTGAGTTGCACTTAAAAAGTTAGAATTTACTGAAAAACCGCATTAGACGAAATGCACAGTGTAGTACATTGTATATGAGTGAGTTGCACTGAAAAACTTAGAATTTACTGAAAAACCCGCATTAGACGAAATGCACAGTGTAGTACATTGTATATGAGTGAGTTGCACTGAAAAACTTAGAATTTACTGAAAAACCCGCATTAGACGAAATGCACAGTGTAGTACATAGTATATAAGTGAGTTGCATTTAAAAAGTTAGAATTTACTGAAAAACCAGCATTAGACGAAATGCACAGTGTAGTACATTGTATATGAGTGAGTTGCAATGAAAAACTTAGAATTTACTGAAAAACCCGCATTAGACGAAATGCACAGTGTAGTACATTGTATATGAGTGAGTTGCACTGAAAAACTTAGAATTTACTGAAAAACCCGCATTAGACGAAATGCACAGTGTAGTACATTGTATATGAGTGAGTTGCACTGAAAAACTTAGAATTTATTGAAAAACCCGCATTAGACGAAATGCACAGTGTAGTACATAGTATATGAGTGAGTTGCACTGAAAAACTTAGAATTTACTGAAAAACCCGCATTAGACGAAATGCACAGTGTAGTACATAGTATATGAGTGAGTTGCACTGAAAAACTTAGAATTTACTGAAAAACCCGCATTAGACGAAATGCACAGTGTAGTACATTGTATATGAGTGAGTTGCACTGAAAAACTTAGAATTTACTGAAAAACCCGCATTAGACGAAATGCACAGTGTAGTACATTGTATATGAGTGAGTTGCACTGAAAAACTTAGAATTTACTGAAAAACCCGCATTAGACGAAATGCACAGTGTAGTACATTGTATATGAGTGAGTTGCACTGAAAAACTTAGAATTTACTGAAAAACCCGCATTAGACGAAATGCACAGAGTAGTACATAGTATATAAGTGAGTTGCACTTAAAAAGTTAGAATTTACTGAAAAACCCGCATTAGACGAAATGCACATTGTAGTACATTGTATATGAGTGAGTTGCACTGAAAAACTTTGAATTTACTGAAAAACCCGCATTAGACGAAATGCACAGTGTAGTACATTGTATATGAGTGAGTTGCACTGAAAAACTTAGAATTTACTGAAAAACCCGCATTAGAGGAAATGCACAGTGTAGTACATAGTATATAAGTGAGTTGCACTTAAAAAGTTAGAATTTACTGAAAAACCCGCATTAGACGAAATGCACAGTGTAGTACACTGTATATGAGTGAGTTGCACTTAAAAACTTAGAATTTACTGAAAAACCCGCATTAGACGAAATGCACAGTGTAGTACATTGTATATGAGTGAGTCTCACTGAAAAACTTAGAATTTATTGAAAAACCCGCATTAGACGAAATGCACAGTGTAGTACATAGTATATGAGTGAGTTGCACTGAAAAACTTAGAATTTACTGAAAAACCCGCATTAGACGAAATGCACAGTGTAGTACATTGTATATGAGTGAGTTGCACTGAAAAACTTAGAATTTACTGAAAAACCCGCATTAGACGAAATGCACAGAGTAGTACATAGTATATAAGTGAGTTGCACTTAAAAAGTTAGAATTTACTGAAAAACCCGCATTAGACGAAATGCACAGTGTAGTACATTGTATATGAGTGAGTTGCACTGAAAAACTTAGAATTTACTGAAAAACCCGCATTAGACGAAATGCACAGTGTAGTACATTGTATATGAGTGAGTTGCACTGAAAACTTAGAATTTACTGAAAAACCCGCATTAGAGGAAATGCACAGTGTAGTACATAGTATATAAGTGAGTTGCACTTAAAAAGTTAGAATTTACTGAAAAACCCGCATTAGACGAAATGCACAGTGTAGTACACTGTATATGAGTGAGTTGCACTGAAAAACTTAGAATTTACTGAAAAACCCGCATTAGACGAAATGCACAGTGTAGTACATTGTATATGAGTGAGTCTCACTGAAAAACTTAGAATTTATTGAAAAACCCGCATTAGACGAAATGCACAGTGTAGTACATAGTATATGAGTGAGTTGCACTGAAAAACTTAGAATTTACTGAAAAACCCGCATTAGACGAAATGCACAGTGTAGTACATTGTATATGAGTGAATTGCACTGAAAAACTTAGAATTTACTGAAAAACCCGCATTAGACGAAATGCACAGTGTAGTACATTGTATATGAGTGAGTTGCACTGAAAAACTTAGAATTTATTGAAAAACCCGCATTAGACGAAGTGCACAGTGTAGTACATAGTATATGAGTGAGTTGCACTGAAAAACTTAGAATTTACTGAAAAACCCGCATTAGACGAAATGCACAGTGTAGTACATAGTATATGAGTGAGTTGCACTGAAAAACTTAGAATTTACTGAAAAACCCGCATTAGAAGAAATGCACAGTGTAGTACAATGTATATGAGTGAGTTGCACTGAAAAACTTAGAATTTACTGAAAAACCCGCATTAGACGAAATGCACAGTGTAGTACATTGTATATGAGTGAGTTGCACTGAAAAATTTAGAATTTATTGAAAAACCCGCATTAGACGAAATGCACAGTGTAGTACATAGTATATGAGTGAGTTGCACTGAAAAACTTAGAATTTACTGAAAAACCCGCATTAGACGAAATGCACAGTGTAGTACATAGTATATGAGTGAGTTGCACTGAAAAACTTAGAATTTACTGAAAAACCCGCATTAGACGAAATGCACAGTGTAGTACATTGTATATGAGTGAGTTGCACTGAAAAACTTAGAATTTACTGAAAAACCCGCATTAGACGAAATGCACAGAGTAGTACATTGTATATGAGTGAGTTGCACTGAAAAACTTAGAATTTACTGAAAAACCCGCATTAGACGAAATGCACAGTGTAGTACATTGTATATGAGTGAGTTGCACTGAAAAACTTAGAATTTACTGAAAAACCCGCATTAGAGGAAATGCACAGTGTAGTACATAGTATATAAGTGAGTTGCACTTAAAAAGTTAGAATTTACTGAAAAACCCGCATTAGACGAAATGCACAGTGTAGTACATTGTATATGAGTGAGTTGCACTGAAAAACTTAGAATTTACTGAAAAACCCGCATTAGACGAAATGCACAGTGTAGTACATTGTATATGAGTGAGTCTCACTGAAAAACTTAGAATTTATTGAAAAACCCGCATTAGACGAAATGCACAGTGTAGTACATAGTATATGAGTGAGTTGCACTGAAAAACTTAGAATTTACTGAAAAACCCGCATTAGACGAAATGCACAGTGTAGTACATAGTATATGAGTGAGTTGCACTGAAAAACTTAGAATTTACTGAAAAACCCGCATTAGACGAAATGCACAGTGTAGTACATTGTATATGAGTGAGTTGCACTGAAAAACTTAGAATTTACTGAAAAACCCGCATTAGACGAAATGCACAGTGTAGTACATTGTATATGAGTGAGTTGCACTGAAAAACTTAGAATTTACTGAAAAACCCGCATTAGACGAAATGCACAGTGTAGTACATAGTATATGAGTGAGTTGCACTGAAAAACTTAGAATTTACTGAAAAACCCGCATTAGACGAAATGCACAGTGTAGTACATAGTATATGAGTGAGTTGCACTGAAAAACTTAGAATTTACTGAAAAACCCGCATTAGACGAAATGCACAGTGTAGTACATTGTATATGAGTGAGTTGCACTGAAAAACTTAGAATTTACTGAAAAACCCGCATTAGACGAAATGCACAGTGTAGTACATTGTATATGAGTGAGTTGCACTGAAAAACTTAGAATTTACTGAAAAACCCGCATTAGACGAAATGCACAGTGTAGTACATTGTATATGAGTGAGTTGCACTGAAAAACTTAGAATTTACTGAAAAACCCGCATTAGACGAAATGCACAGAGTAGTACATAGTATATAAGTGAGTTGCACTTAAAAAGTTAGAATTTACTGAAAAACCCGCATTAGACGAAATGCACAGTGTAGTACATTGTATATGAGTGAGTTGCACTGAAAAACTTAGAATTTACTGAAAAACCCGCATTAGATGAAATGCACAGTGTAGTACATTGTATATGAGTGAGTTGCACTGAAAAACTTAGAATTTACTGAAAAACCCGCATTAGAGGAAATGCACAGTGTAGTACATAGTATATAAGTGAGTTGCACTTAAAAAGTTAGAATTTACTGAAAAACCCGCATTAGACGAAATGCACAGTGTAGTACATAGTATATGAGTGAGTTGCACTGAAAAACTTAGAATTTACTGAAAAACCCGCATTAGACGAAATGCACAGTGTAGTACATAGTATATGAGTGAGTTGCACTGAAAAACTTAGAATTTACTGAAAAACCCGCATTAGACGAAATGCACAGTGTAGTACATTGTATATGAGTGAGTTGCACTGAAAAACTTAGAATTTACTGAAAAACCCGCATTAGACGAAATGCACAGTGTAGTACATTGTATATGAGTGAGTTGCACTGAAAAACTTAGAATTTACTGAAAAACCCGCATTAGACGAAATGCACAGTGTAGTACATAGTATATGAGTGAGTTGCACTGAAAAACTTAGAATTTACTGAAAAACCCGCATTAGACGAAATGCACAATGTAGTACATAGTATATGAGTGAGTTGCACTGAAAAACTTAGAATTTACTGAAAAACCCGCATTAGACGAAATGCACAGTGTAGTACATTGTATATGAGTGAGTTCCACTGAAAAACTTAGAATTTACTGAAAAACCCGCATTAGACGAAATGCACAGTGTAGTACATTGTATATGAGTGAGTTGCACTGAAAAACTTAGAATTTACTGAAAAACCCGCATTAGACGAAATGCACAGTGTAGTACATTGTATATGAGTGAGTTGCACTGAAAAACTTAGAATTTACTGAAAAACCCGCATTAGACGAAATGCACAGAGTAGTACATAGTATATAAGTGAGTTGCACTTAAAAAGTTAGAATTTACTGAAAAACCCGCATTAGACGAAATGCACAGTGTAGTACATTGTATATGAGTGAGTTGCACTGAAAAACTTAGAATTTACTGAAAAACCCGCATTAGACGAAATGCACAGTGTAGTATATTGTATATGAGTGAGTTGCACTGAAAAACTTAGAATTTACTGAAAAACCCGCATTAGAGGAAATGCACAGTGTAGTACATAGTATATAAGTGAGTTGCACTTAAAAAGTTAGAATTTACTGAAAAACCCGCATTAGACGAAATGCACAGTGTAGTACACTGTATATGAGTGAGTTGCACTGAAAAACTTAGAATTTACTGAAAAACCCGCATTAGACGAAATGCACAGTGTAGTACATTGTATATGAGTGAGTCTCACTGAAAAACTTAGAATTTATTGAAAAACCCGCATTAGACGAAATGCACAGTGTAGTACATAGTATATGAGTGAGTTGCACTGAAAAACTTAGAATTTACTGAAAAACCCGCATTAGACGAAATGCACAGTGTAGTACATTGTATATGAGTGAGTTGCACTGAAAAACTTAGAATTTACTGAAAAACCCGCATTAGACGAAATGCACAGTGTAGTACATTGTATATGAGTGAGTTGCACTGAAAAACTTAGAATTTATTGAAAAACCCGCATTAGACGAAATGCACAGTGTAGTACATAGTATATGAGTGAGTTGCACTGAAAAACTTAGAATTTACTGAAAAACCCGCATTAGACGAAATGCACAGTGTAGTACATAGTATATGAGTGAGTTGCACTGAAAAACTTAGAATTTACTGAAAAACCCGCATTAGAAGAAATGCACAGTGTAGTACAATGTATATGAGTGAGTTGCACTGAAAAACTTAGAATTTACTGAAAAACCCGCATTAGACGAAATGCACAGTGTAGTACATTGTATATGAGTGAGTTGCACTGAAAAACTTAGAATTTATTGAAAAACCCGCATTAGACGAAATGCACAGTGTAGTACATAGTATATGAGTGAGTTGCACTGAAAAACTTAGAATTTACTGAAAAACCCGCATTAGACGAAATGCACAGTGTAGTACATAGTATATGAGTGAGTTGCACTGAAAAACTTAGAATTTACTGAAAAACCCGCATTAGACGAAATGCACAGAGTAGTACATTGTATATGAGTGAGTTGCACTGAAAAACTTAGAATTTACTGAAAAACCCGCATTAGACGAAATGCACAGTGTAGTACATTGTATATGAGTGAGTTGCACTGAAAAACTTAGAATTTACTGAAAAACCCGCATTAGACGAAATGCACAGTGTAGTACATTGTATATGAGTGAGTTGCACGGAAAAAATTAGAATTTACTGAAAAACCCGCATTAGACGAAATGCACAGTGTAGTACATAGTATATAAGTGAGTTGCATTTAAAAAGTTAGAATTTACTGAAAAACCCGCATTAGACGAAATGCACAGTGTAGTACATTGTATATGAGTGAGTTGCAATGAAAAACTTAGAATTTACTGAAAAACCCGCATTAGAAGAAATGCACAGTGTAGTACAATGTATATGAGTGAGTTGCACTGAAAAACTTAGAATTTACTGAAAAACCCGCATTAGACGAAATGCACAGTGTAGTACATTGTATATGAGTGAGTTGCACTGAAAAACTTAGAATTTATTGAAAAACCCGCATTAGACGAAATGCACAGTGTAGTACATAGTATATGAGTGAGTTGCACTGAAAAACTTAGAATTTACTGAAAAACCCGCATTAGACGAAATGCACAGTGTAGTACATAGTATATGAGTGAGTTGCACTGAAAAACTTAGAATTTACTGAAAAACCCGCATTAGACGAAATGCACAGAGTAGTACATTGTATATGAGTGAGTTGCACTGAAAAACTTAGAATTTACTGAAAAACCCGCATTAGACGAAATGCACAGTGTAGTACATTGTATATGAGTGAGTTGCACTGAAAAACTTAGAATTTACTGAAAAACCCGCATTAGACGAAATGCACAGTGTAGTACATTGTATATGAGTGAGTTGCACGGAAAAAATTAGAATTTACTGAAAAACCCGCATTAGACGAAATGCACAGTGTAGTACATAGTATATAAGTGAGTTGCATTTAAAAAGTTAGAATTTACTGAAAAACCCGCATTAGACGAAATGCACAGTGTAGTACATTGTATATGAGTGAGTTGCAATGAAAAACTTAGAATTTACTGAAAAACCGGCATTAGACGAAATGCACAGTGTAGTACATAGTATATGAGTGAGTTGCACTGAAAAACTTAGAATTTACTGAAAAACCCGCATTAGACGAAATGCACAGTGTAGTACATTGTATATGAGTGAGTTGCACTGAAAAACTTAGAATTTATTGAAAAACCCGCATTAGACGAAATGCACAGTGTAGTACATAGTATATGAGTGAGTTGCACTGAAAAACTTAGAATTTACTGAAAAACCCGCATTAGACGAAATGCACAGTGTAGTACATAGTATATGAGTGAGTTGCACTGAAAAACTTAGAATTTACTGAAAAACCCGCATTAGACGAAATGCACAGTGTAGTACATTGTATATGAGTGAGTTGCACTGAAAAACTTAGAATTTACTGAAAAACCCGCATTAGACGAAATGCACAGTGTAGTACATTGTATATGAGTGAGTTGCACTGAAAAACTTAGAATTTATTGAAAAACCCGCATTAGACGAAATGCACAGTGTAGTACATAGTATATGAGTGAGTTGCACTGAAAAACTTAGAATTTACTGAAAAACCCGCATTAGACGAAATGCACAGTGTAGTACATAGTATATGAGTGAGTTGCACTGAAAAACTTAGAATTTACTGAAAAACCCGCATTAGACGAAATGCACAGAGTAGTACATTGTATATGAGTGAGTTGCACTGAAAAACTTAGAATTTACTGAAAAACCCGCATTAGACGAAATGCACAGTGTAGTACATTGTATATGAGTGAGTTGCACTGAAAAACTTAGAATTTACTGAAAAACCCGCATTAGACGAAATGCACAGTGTAGTACATTGTATATGAGTGAGTTGCACGGAAAAAATTAGAATTTACTGAAAAACCCGCATTAGACGAAATGCACAGTGTAGTACATAGTATATAAGTGAGTTGCATTTAAAAAGTTAGAATTTACTGAAAAACCCGCATTAGACGAAATGCACAGTGTAGTACATTGTATATGAGTGAGTTGCAATGAAAAACTTAGAATTTACTGAAAAACCGGCATTAGACGAAATGCACAGTGTAGTACATAGTATATGAGTGAGTTGCACTGAAAAACTTAGAATTTACTGAAAAACCCGCATTAGACGAAATGCACAGTGTAGTACATTGTATATGAGTGAGTTGCACTGAAAAACTTAGAATTTATTGAAAAACCCGCATTAGACGAAATGCACAGTGTAGTACATAGTATATGAGTGAGTTGCACTGAAAAACTTAGAATTTACTGAAAAACCCGCATTAGACGAAATGCACAGTGTAGTACATAGTATATGAGTGAGTTGCACTGAAAAACTTAGAATTTACTGAAAAACCCGCATTAGACGAAATGCACAGTGTAGTACATTGTATATGAGTGAGTTGCACTGAAAAACTTAGAATTTACTGAAAAACCCGCATTAGACGAAATGCACAGTGTAGTACATTGTATATGAGTGAGTTGCACTGAAAAACTTAGAATTTACTGAAAAACCCGCATTAGACGAAATGCACAGTGTAGTACATTGTATATGAGTGAGTTGCACTGAAAAACTTAGAATTTACTGAAAAACCCGCATTAGACGAAATGCACAGAGTAGTACATAGTATATAAGTGAGTTGCACTTAAAAAGTTAGAATTTACTGAAAAACCCGCATTAGACGAAATGCACAGTGTAGTACATTGTATATGAGTGAGTTGCACTGAAAAACTTAGAATTTACTGAAAAACCCGCATTAGACGAAATGCACAGTGTAGTACATTGTATATGAGTGAGTTGCACTGAAAAACTTAGAATTTACTGAAAAACCCGCATTAGAGGAAATGCACAGTGTAGTACATAGTATATAAGTGAGTTGCACTTAAAAAGTTAGAATTTACTGAAAAACCCGCATTAGACGAAATGCACAGTGTAGTACACTGTATATGAGTGAGTTGCACTTAAAAACTTAGAATTTACTGAAAAACCCGCATTAGACGAAATGCACAGTGTAGTACATTGTATATGAGTGAGTCTCACTGAAAAACTTAGAATTTATTGAAAAACCCGCATTAGACGAAATGCACAGTGTAGTACATAGTATATGAGTGAGTTGCACTGAAAAACTTAGAATTTACTGAAAAACCCGCATTAGACGAAATGCACAGTGTAGTACATTGTATATGAGTGAGTTGCACTGAAAAACTTAGAATTTACTGAAAAACCCGCATTAGACGAAATGCACAGAGTAGTACATAGTATATAAGTGAGTTGCACTTAAAAAGTTAGAATTTACTGAAAAACCCGCATTAGACGAAATGCACAGTGTAGTACATTTTATATGAGTGAGTTGCACTGAAAAACTTAGAATTTACTGAAAAACCCGCATTAGACGAAATGCACAGTGTAGTACATAGTATATGAGTGAGTTGCACTGAAAAACTTAGAATTTACTGAAAAACCCGCATTAGACGAAATGCACAGAGTAGTACATTGTATATGAGTGAGTTGCACTGAAAAACTTAGAATTTACTGAAAAACCCGCATTAGACGAAATGCACAGTGTAGTACATTGTATATGAGTGAGTTGCACTGAAAAACTTAGAATTTACTGAAAAACCCGCATTAGACGAAATGCACAGTGTAGTACATTGTATATGAGTGAGTTGCACGGAAAAAATTAGAATTTACTGAAAAACCCGCATTAGACGAAATGCACAGTGTAGTACATAGTATATAAGTGAGTTGCATTTAAAAAGTTAGAATTTACTGAAAAACCCGCATTAGACGAAATGCACAGTGTAGTACATTGTATATGAGTGAGTTGCAATGAAAAACTTAGAATTTACTGAAAAACCCGCATTAGACGAAATGCACAGTGTAGTACATAGTATATGAGTGAGTTGCACTGAAAAACTTAGAATTTACTGAAAAACCCGCATTAGACGAAATGCACAGTGTAGTACATTGTATATGAGTGAGTTGCACTGAAAAACTTAGAATTTATTGAAAAACCCGCATTAGACGAAATGCACAGTGTAGTACATAGTATATGAGTGAGTTGCACTGAAAAACTTAGAATTTACTGAAAAACCCGCATTAGACGAAATGCACAGTGTAGTACATAGTATATGAGTGAGTTGCACTGAAAAACTTAGAATTTACTGAAAAACCCGCATTAGACGAAATGCACAGTGTAGTACATTGTATATGAGTGAGTTGCACTGAAAAACTTAGAATTTACTGAAAAACCCGCATTAGACGAAATGCACAGTGTAGTACATTGTATATGAGTGAGTTGCACTGAAAAACTTAGAATTTACTGAAAAACCCGCATTAGACGAAATGCACAGTGTAGTACATTGTATATGAGTGAGTTGCACTGAAAAACTTAGAATTTACTGAAAAACCCGCATTAGACGAAATGCACAGAGTAGTACATAGTATATAAGTGAGTTGCACTTAAAAAGTTAGAATTTACTGAAAAACCCGCATTAGACGAAATGCACAGTGTAGTACATTGTATATGAGTGAGTTGCACTGAAAAACTTAGAATTTACTGAAAAACCCGCATTAGACGAAATGCACAGTGTAGTACATTGTATATGAGTGAGTTGCACTGAAAAACTTAGAATTTACTGAAAAACCCGCATTAGAGGAAATGCACAGTGTAGTACATAGTATATAAGTGAGTTGCACTTAAAAAGTTAGAATTTACTGAAAAACCCGCATTAGACGAAATGCACAGTGTAGTACACTGTATATGAGTGAGTTGCACTTAAAAACTTAGAATTTACTGAAAAACCCGCATTAGACGAAATGCACAGTGTAGTACATTGTATATGAGTGAGTCTCACTGAAAAACTTAGAATTTATTGAAAAACCCGCATTAGACGAAATGCACAGTGTAGTACATAGTATATGAGTGAGTTGCACTGAAAAACTTAGAATTTACTGAAAAACCCGCATTAGACGAAATGCACAGTGTAGTACATTGTATATGAGTGAGTTGCACTGAAAAACTTAGAATTTACTGAAAAACCCGCATTAAACAAAATGCACAGAGTAGTACATAGTATATAAGTGAGTTGCACTTAAAAAGTTAGAATTTACTGAAAAACCCGCATTAGACGAAATGCACAGTGTAGTACATTTTATATGAGTGAGTTGCACTGAAAAACTTAGAATTTACTGAAAAACCCGCATTAGACGAAATGCACAGTGTAGTACATTGTATATGAGTGAGTTGCACTGAAAAACTTAGAATTTACTGAAAAACCCGCATTAGAGGAAATGCACAGTGTAGTACATAGTATATAAGTGAGTTGCACTTAAAAAGTTAGAATTTACTGAAAAACCCGCATTAGACGAAATGCACAGTGTAGTACACTGTATATGAGTGAGTTGCACTGAAAAACTTAGAATTTACTGAAAAACCCGCATTAGACGAAATGCACAGTGTAGTACATTGTATATGAGTGAGTCTCACTGAAAAACTTAGAATTTATTGAAAAACCCGCATTAGACGAAATGCACAGTGTAGTACATAGTATATGAGTGAGTTGCACTGAAAAACTTAGAATTTACTGAAAAACCCGCATTAGACGAAATGCACAGTGTAGTACATTGTATATGAGTGAGTTGCACTGAAAAACTTAGAATTTACTGAAAAACCCGCATTAGAAGAAATGCACAGTGTAGTACAATGTATATGAGTGAGTTGCACTGAAAAACTTAGAATTTACTGAAAAACCCGCATTAGACGAAATGCACAGTGTAGTACATTGTATATGAGTGAGTTGCACTGAAAAATTTAGAATTTATTGAAAAAACCCGCATTAGACGAAATGCACAGTGTAGTACATAGTATATGAGTGAGTTGCACTGAAAAACTTAGAATTTACTGAAAAACCCGCATTAGACGAAATGCACAGTGTAGTACATAGTATATGAGTGAGTTGCACTGAAAAACTTAGAATTTACTGAAAAACCCGCATTAGACGAAATGCACAGTGTAGTACATTGTATATGAGTGAGTTGCACTGAAAAACTTAGAATTTACTGAAAAACCCGCATTAGACGAAATGCACAGAGTAGTACATTGTATATGAGTGAGTTGCACTGAAAAACTTAGAATTTACTGAAAAACCCGCATTAGACGAAATGCACAGTGTAGTACATTGTATATGAGTGAGTTGCACTGAAAAACTTAGAATTTACTGAAAAACCCGCATTAGAGGAAATGCACAGTGTAGTACATAGTATATAAGTGAGTTGCACTTAAAAAGTTAGAATTTACTGAAAAACCCGCATTAGACGAAATGCACAGTGTAGTACACTGTATATGAGTGAGTTGCACTGAAAAACTTAGAATTTACTGAAAAACCCGCATTAGACGAAATGCACAGTGTAGTACATTGTATATGAGTGAGTCTCACTGAAAAACTTAGAATTTATTGAAAAACCCGCATTAGACGAAATGCACAGTGTAGTACATAGTATATGAGTGAGTTGCACTGAAAAACTTAGAATTTACTGAAAAACCCGCATTAGACGAAATGCACAGTGTAGTACATTGTATATGAGTGAGTTGCACTGAAAAACTTAGAATTTACTGAAAAACCCGCATTAGACGAAATGCACAGAGTAGTACATAGTATATAAGTGAGTTGCACTTAAAAAGTTAGAATTTACTGAAAAACCCGCATTAGACGAAATGCACAGTGTAGTACATTTTATATGAGTGAGTTGCACTGAAAAACTTAGAATTTACTGAAAAACCCGCATTAGACGAAATGCACAGTGTAGTACATAGTATATGAGTGAGTTGCACTGAAAAACTTAGAATTTACTGAAAAACCCGCATTAGACGAAATGCACAGAGTAGTACATTGTATATGAGTGAGTTGCACTGAAAAACTTAGAATTTACTGAAAAACCCGCATTAGACGAAATGCACAGTGTAGTACATTGTATATGAGTGAGTTGCACTGAAAAACTTAGAATTTACTGAAAAACCCGCATTAGACGAAATGCACAGTGTAGTACATTGTATATGAGTGAGTTGCACGGAAAAAATTAGAATTTACTGAAAAACCCGCATTAGACGAAATGCACAGTGTAGTACATAGTATATAAGTGAGTTGCATTTAAAAAGTTAGAATTTACTGAAAAACCCGCATTAGACGAAATGCACAGTGTAGTACATTGTATATGAGTGAGTTGCAATGAAAAACTTAGAATTTACTGAAAAACCCGCATTAGACGAAATGCACAGTGTAGTACATAGTATATGAGTGAGTTGCACTGAAAAACTTAGAATTTACTGAAAAACCCGCATTAGACGAAATGCACAGTGTAGTACATTGTATATGAGTGAGTTGCACTGAAAAACTTAGAATTTATTGAAAAACCCGCATTAGACGAAATGCACAGTGTAGTACATAGTATATGAGTGAGTTGCACTGAAAAACTTAGAATTTACTGAAAAACCCGCATTAGACGAAATGCACAGTGTAGTACATAGTATATGAGTGAGTTGCACTGAAAAACTTAGAATTTACTGAAAAACCCGCATTAGACGAAATGCACAGTGTAGTACATTGTATATGAGTGAGTTGCACTGAAAAACTTAGAATTTACTGAAAAACCCGCATTAGACGAAATGCACAGTGTAGTACATTGTATATGAGTGAGTTGCACTGAAAAACTTAGAATTTACTGAAAAACCCGCATTAGACGAAATGCACAGTGTAGTACATTGTATATGAGTGAGTTGCACTGAAAAACTTAGAATTTACTGAAAAACCCGCATTAAACGAAATGCACAGAGTAGTACATAGTATATAAGTGAGTTGCACTTAAAAAGTTAGAATTTACTGAAAAACCCGCATTAGACGAAATGCACAGTGTAGTACATTTTATATGAGTGAGTTGCACTGAAAAACTTAGAATTTACTGAAAAACCCGCATTAGACGAAATGCACAGTGTAGTACATTGTATATGAGTGAGTTGCACTGAAAAACTTAGAATTTACTGAAAAACCCGCATTAGAGGAAATGCACAGTGTAGTACATAGTATATAAGTGAGTTGCACTTAAAAAGTTAGAATTTACTGAAAAACCCGCATTAGACGAAATGCACAGTGTAGTACACTGTATATGAGTGAGTTGCACTGAAAAACTTAGAATTTACTGAAAAACCCGCATTAGACGAAATGCACAGTGTAGTACATTGTATATGAGTGAGTCTCACTGAAAAACTTAGAATTTATTGAAAAACCCGCATTAGACGAAATGCACAGTGTAGTACATAGTATATGAGTGAGTTGCACTGAAAAACTTAGAATTTACTGAAAAACCCGCATTAGACGAAATGCACAGTGTAGTACATTGTATATGAGTGAGTTGCACTGAAAAACTTAGAATTTACTGAAAAAACCCGCATTAGAAGAAATGCACAGTGTAGTACAATGTATATGAGTGAGTTGCACTGAAAAACTTAGAATTTACTGAAAAACCCGCATTAGACGAAATGCACAGTGTAGTACATTGTATATGAGTGAGTTGCACTGAAAAATTTAGAATTTATTGAAAAACCCGCATTAGACGAAATGCACAGTGTAGTACATAGTATATGAGTGAGTTGCACTGAAAAACTTAGAATTTACTGAAAAACCCGCATTAGACGAAATGCACAGTGTAGTACATAGTATATGAGTGAGTTGCACTGAAAAACTTAGAATTTACTGAAAAACCCGCATTAGACGAAATGCACAGTGTAGTACATTGTATATGAGTGAGTTGCACTGAAAAACTTAGAATTTACTGAAAAACCCGCATTAGACGAAATGCACAGAGTAGTACATTGTATATGAGTGAGTTGCACTGAAAAACTTAGAATTTACTGAAAAACCCGCATTAGACGAAATGCACAGTGTAGTACATTGTATATGAGTGAGTTGCACTGAAAAACTTAGAATTTACTGAAAAACCCGCATTAGAGGAAATGCACAGTGTAGTACATAGTATATAAGTGAGTTGCACTTAAAAAGTTAGAATTTACTGAAAAACCCGCATTAGACGAAATGCACAGTGTAGTACACTGTATATGAGTGAGTTGCACTGAAAAACTTAGAATTTACTGAAAAACCCGCATTAGACGAAATGCACAGTGTAGTACATTGTATATGAGTGAGTCTCACTGAAAAACTTAGAATTTATTGAAAAACCCGCATTAGACGAAATGCACAGTGTAGTACATAGTATATGAGTGAGTTGCACTGAAAAACTTAGAATTTACTGAAAAACCCGCATTAGACGAAATGCACAGTGTAGTACATTGTATATGAGTGAGTTGCACTGAAAAACTTAGAATTTACTGAAAAACCCGCATTAGACGAAATGCACAGAGTAGTACATAGTATATAAGTGAGTTGCACTTAAAAAGTTAGAATTTACTGAAAAACCCGCATTAGACGAAATGCACAGTGTAGTACATTTTATATGAGTGAGTTGCACTGAAAAACTTAGAATTTACTGAAAAACCCGCATTAGACGAAATGCACAGTGTAGTACATAGTATATGAGTGAGTTGCACTGAAAAACTTAGAATTTACTGAAAAACCCGCATTAGACGAAATGCACAGAGTAGTACATTGTATATGAGTGAGTTGCACTGAAAAACTTAGAATTTACTGAAAAACCCGCATTAGACGAAATGCACAGTGTAGTACATTGTATATGAGTGAGTTGCACTGAAAAACTTAGAATTTACTGAAAAACCCGCATTAGACGAAATGCACAGTGTAGTACATTGTATATGAGTGAGTTGCACGGAAAAAATTAGAATTTACTGAAAAACCCGCATTAGACGAAATGCACAGTGTAGTACATAGTATATAAGTGAGTTGCATTTAAAAAGTTAGAATTTACTGAAAAACCCGCATTAGACGAAATGCACAGTGTAGTACATTGTATATGAGTGAGTTGCAATGAAAAACTTAGAATTTACTGAAAAACCCGCATTAGACGAAATGCACAGTGTAGTACATTGTATATGAGTGAGTTGCACTGAAAAACTTAGAATTTACTGAAAAACCCGCATTAGACGAAATGCACAGTGTAGTACATTGTATATGAGTGAGTTGCACTGAAAAACTTAGAATTTACTGAAAAACCCGCATTAAACGAAATGCACAGAGTAGTACATAGTATATAAGTGAGTTGCACTTAAAAAGTTAGAATTTACTGAAAAACCCGCATTAGACGAAATGCACAGTGTAGTACATTTTATATGAGTGAGTTGCACTGAAAAACTTAGAATTTACTGAAAAACCCGCATTAGACGAAATGCACAGTGTAGTACATTGTATATGAGTGAGTTGCACTGAAAAACTTAGAATTTACTGAAAAACCCGCATTAGAGGAAATGCACAGTGTAGTACATAGTATATAAGTGAGTTGCACTTAAAAAGTTAGAATTTACTGAAAAACCCCGCATTAGACGAAATGCACAGTGTAGTACACTGTATATGAGTGAGTTGCACTGAAAAACTTAGAATTTACTGAAAAACCCGCATTAGACGAAATGCACAGTGTAGTACATTGTATATGAGTGAGTCTCACTGAAAAACTTAGAATTTATTGAAAAACCCGCATTAGACGAAATGCACAGTGTAGTACATAGTATATGAGTGAGTTGCACTGAAAAACTTAGAATTTACTGAAAAACCCGCATTAGACGAAATGCACAGTGTAGTACATTGTATATGAGTGAGTTGCACTGAAAAACTTAGAATTTACTGAAAAACCCGCATTAGAAGAAATGCACAGTGTAGTACAATGTATATGAGTGAGTTGCACTGAAAAACTTAGAATTTACTGAAAAACCCGCATTAGACGAAATGCACAGTGTAGTACATTGTATATGAGTGAGTTGCACTGAAAAATTTAGAATTTATTGAAAAACCCGCATTAGACGAAATGCACAGTGTAGTACATAGTATATGAGTGAGTTGCACTGAAAAACTTAGAATTTACTGAAAAACCCGCATTAGACGAAATGCACAGTGTAGTACATAGTATATGAGTGAGTTGCACTGAAAAACTTAGAATTTACTGAAAAACCCGCATTAGACGAAATGCACAGTGTAGTACATTGTATATGAGTGAGTTGCACTGAAAAACTTAGAATTTACTGAAAAACCCGCATTAGACGAAATGCACAGAGTAGTACATTGTATATGAGTGAGTTGCACTGAAAAACTTAGAATTTACTGAAAAACCCGCATTAGACGAAATGCACAGTGTAGTACATTGTATATGAGTGAGTTGCACTGAAAAACTTAGAATTTACTGAAAAACCCGCATTAGAGGAAATGCACAGTGTAGTACATAGTATATAAGTGAGTTGCACTTAAAAAGTTAGAATTTACTGAAAAACCCGCATTAGACGAAATGCACAGTGTAGTACACTGTATATGAGTGAGTTGCACTGAAAAACTTAGAATTTACTGAAAAACCCGCATTAGACGAAATGCACAGTGTAGTACATTGTATATGAGTGAGTCTCACTGAAAAACTTAGAATTTATTGAAAAACCCGCATTAGACGAAATGCACAGTGTAGTACATAGTATATGAGTGAGTTGCACTGAAAAACTTAGAATTTACTGAAAAACCCCGCATTAGACGAAATGCACAGTGTAGTACATTGTATATGAGTGAGTTGCACTGAAAAACTTAGAATTTACTGAAAAACCCGCATTAGACGAAATGCACAGAGTAGTACATAGTATATAAGTGAGTTGCACTTAAAAAGTTAGAATTTACTGAAAAACCCGCATTAGACGAAATGCACAGTGTAGTACATTTTATATGAGTGAGTTGCACTGAAAAACTTAGAATTTACTGAAAAACCCGCATTAGACGAAATGCACAGTGTAGTACATAGTATATGAGTGAGTTGCACTGAAAAACTTAGAATTTACTGAAAAACCCGCATTAGACGAAATGCACAGAGTAGTACATTGTATATGAGTGAGTTGCACTGAAAAACTTAGAATTTACTGAAAAACCCGCATTAGACGAAATGCACAGTGTAGTACATTGTATATGAGTGAGTTGCACTGAAAAACTTAGAATTTACTGAAAAACCCGCATTAGACGAAATGCACAGTGTAGTACATTGTATATGAGTGAGTTGCACGGAAAAAATTAGAATTTACTGAAAAACCCGCATTAGACGAAATGCACAGTGTAGTACATAGTATATAAGTGAGTTGCATTTAAAAAGTTAGAATTTACTGAAAAACCCGCATTAGACGAAATGCACAGTGTAGTACATTGTATATGAGTGAGTTGCAATGAAAAACTTAGAATTTACTGAAAAACCCGCATTAGACGAAATGCACAGTGTAGTACATAGTATATGAGTGAGTTGCACTGAAAAACTTAGAATTTACTGAAAAACCCGCATTAGACGAAATGCACAGTGTAGTACATTGTATATGAGTGAGTTGCACTGAAAAACTTAGAATTTATTGAAAAACCCGCATTAGACGAAATGCACAGTGTAGTACATAGTATATGAGTGAGTTGCACTGAAAAACTTAGAATTTACTGAAAAACCCGCATTAGACGAAATGCACAGTGTAGTACATAGTATATGAGTGAGTTGCACTGAAAAACTTAGAATTTACTGAAAAACCCGCATTAGACGAAATGCACAGTGTAGTACATTGTATATGAGTGAGTTGCACTGAAAAACTTAGAATTTACTGAAAAACCCGCATTAGACGAAATGCACAGTGTAGTACATTGTATATGAGTGAGTTGCACTGAAAAACTTAGAATTTACTGAAAAACCCGCATTAGACGAAATGCACAGTGTAGTACATTGTATATGAGTGAGTTGCACTGAAAAACTTAGAATTTACTGAAAAACCCGCATTAGACGAAATGCACAGAGTAGTACATAGTATATAAGTGAGTTGCACTTAAAAAGTTAGAATTTACTGAAAAACCCGCATTAGACGAAATGCACAGTGTAGTACATTGTATATGAGTGAGTTGCACTGAAAAACTTAGAATTTACTGAAAAACCCGCATTAGACGAAATGCACAGTGTAGTACATTGTATATGAGTGAGTTGCACTGAAAAACTTAGAATTTACTGAAAAACCCGCATTAGAGGAAATGCACAGTGTAGTACATAGTATATAAGTGAGTTGCACTTAAAAAGTTAGAATTTACTGAAAAACCCGCATTAGACGAAATGCACAGTGTAGTACACTGTATATGAGTGAGTTGCACTTAAAAACTTAGAATTTACTGAAAAACCCGCATTAGACGAAATGCACAGTGTAGTACATTGTATATGAGTGAGTCTCACTGAAAAACTTAGAATTTATTGAAAAACCCGCATTAGACGAAATGCACAGTGTAGTACATAGTATATGAGTGAGTTGCACTGAAAAACTTAGAATTTACTGAAAAACCCGCATTAGACGAAATGCACAGTGTAGTACATTGTATATGAGTGAGTTGCACTGAAAAACTTAGAATTTACTGAAAAACCCGCATTAAACGAAATGCACAGAGTAGTACATAGTATATAAGTGAGTTGCACTTAAAAAGTTAGAATTTACTGAAAAACCCGCATTAGACGAAATGCACAGTGTAGTACATTTTATATGAGTGAGTTGCACTGAAAAACTTAGAATTTACTGAAAAACCCGCATTAGACGAAATGCACAGTGTAGTACATTGTATATGAGTGAGTTGCACTGAAAAACTTAGAATTTACTGAAAAACCCGCATTAGAGGAAATGCACAGTGTAGTACATAGTATATAAGTGAGTTGCACTTAAAAAGTTAGAATTTACTGAAAAACCCGCATTAGACGAAATGCACAGTGTAGTACACTGTATATGAGTGAGTTGCACTGAAAAACTTAGAATTTACTGAAAAACCCGCATTAGACGAAATGCACAGTGTAGTACATTGTATATGAGTGAGTCTCACTGAAAAACTTAGAATTTATTGAAAAACCCGCATTAGACGAAATGCACAGTGTAGTACATAGTATATGAGTGAGTTGCACTGAAAAACTTAGAATTTACTGAAAAACCCGCATTAGACGAAATGCACAGTGTAGTACATTGTATATGAGTGAGTTGCACTGAAAAACTTAGAATTTACTGAAAAACCCGCATTAGAAGAAATGCACAGTGTAGTACAATGTATATGAGTGAGTTGCACTGAAAAACTTAGAATTTACTGAAAAACCCGCATTAGACGAAATGCACAGTGTAGTACATTGTATATGAGTGAGTTGCACTGAAAAATTTAGAATTTATTGAAAAACCCGCATTAGACGAAATGCACAGTGTAGTACATAGTATATGAGTGAGTTGCACTGAAAAACTTAGAATTTACTGAAAAACCCGCATTAGACGAAATGCACAGTGTAGTACATAGTATATGAGTGAGTTGCACTGAAAAACTTAGAATTTACTGAAAAACCCGCATTAGACGAAATGCACAGTGTAGTACATTGTATATGAGTGAGTTGCACTGAAAAACTTAGAATTTACTGAAAAACCCGCATTAGACGAAATGCACAGAGTAGTACATTGTATATGAGTGAGTTGCACTGAAAAACTTAGAATTTACTGAAAAACCCGCATTAGACGAAATGCACAGTGTAGTACATTGTATATGAGTGAGTTGCACTGAAAAACTTAGAATTTACTGAAAAACCCGCATTAGAGGAAATGCACAGTGTAGTACATAGTATATAAGTGAGTTGCACTTAAAAAGTTAGAATTTACTGAAAAACCCGCATTAGACGAAATGCACAGTGTAGTACACTGTATATGAGTGAGTTGCACTGAAAAACTTAGAATTTACTGAAAAACCCGCATTAGACGAAATGCACAGTGTAGTACATTGTATATGAGTGAGTCTCACTGAAAAACTTAGAATTTATTGAAAAACCCGCATTAGACGAAATGCACAGTGTAGTACATAGTATATGAGTGAGTTGCACTGAAAAACTTAGAATTTACTGAAAAACCCGCATTAGACGAAATGCACAGTGTAGTACATAGTATATGAGTGAGTTGCACTGAAAAACTTAGAATTTACTGAAAAAACCCGCATTAGACGAAATGCACAGTGTAGTACATTGTATATGAGTGAGTTGCACTGAAAAACTTAGAATTTACTGAAAAACCCGCATTAGACGAAATGCACAGTGTAGTACATTGTATATGAGTGAGTTGCACTGAAAAACTTAGAATTTACTGAAAAACCCGCATTAGACGAAATGCACAGTGTAGTACATAGTATATGAGTGAGTTGCACTGAAAAACTTAGAATTTACTGAAAAACCCGCATTAGACGAAATGCACAGTGTAGTACATTGTATATGAGTGAGTTGCACTGAAAAACTTAGAATTTACTGAAAAACCCGCATTAGACGAAATGCACAGAGTAGTACATAGTATATAAGTGAGTTGCACTTAAAAAGTTAGAATTTACTGAAAAACCCGCATTAGACGAAATGCACAGTGTAGTACATTGTATATGAGTGAGTTGCACTGAAAAACTTAGAATTTACTGAAAAACCCGCATTAGACGAAATGCACAGTGTAGTAACATAGTATATGAGTGAGTTGCACTGAAAAACTTAGAATTTACTGAAAAACCCGCATTAGACGAAATGCACAGTGTAGTACATAGTATATGAGTGAGTTGCACTGAAAAACTTAGAATTTACTGAAAAACCCGCATTAGACGAAATGCACAGAGT
>NW_028227372.1:0-53122 GCF_978045245.1 Mus caroli | reverse complement strand
AACCCGCATTAGACGAAATGCACAGTGTAGTACATTGTATATGAGTGAGTTGCAATGAAAAACTTAGAATTTACTGAAAAACCCGCATTAGACGAAATGCACAGTGTAGTACATTGTATATGAGTGAGTTGCACTGAAAAACTTAGAATTTACTGAAAAACCCGCATTAGACGAAATGCACAGTGTAGTACATTGTATATGAGTGAGTTGCACTGAAAAACTTAGAATTTATTGAAAAACCCGCATTAGACGAAATGCACAGTGTAGTACATAGTATATGAGTGAGTTGCACTGAAAAACTTAGAATTTACTGAAAAACCCGCATTAGACGAAATGCACACTGTAGTACATAGTATATGAGTGAGTTGCACTGAAAAACTTAGAATTTACTGAAAAACCCGCATTAGACGAAATGCACAGTGTAGTACATTGTATATGAGTGAGTTGCACTGAAAAACTTAGAATTTACTGAAAAACCCGCATTAGACGAAATGCACAGTGTAGTACATTGTATATGAGTGAGTTGCACTGAAAAACTTAGAATTTACTGAAAAACCCGCATTAGACGAAATGCACAGTGTAGTACATTGTATATGAGTGAGTTGCACTGAAAAACTTAGAATTTACTGAAAAACCCGCATTAGACGAAATGCACAGAGTAGTACATAGTATATAAGTGAGTTGCACTTAAAAAAGTTAGAATTTACTGAAAAACCCGCATTAGACGAAATGCACAGTGTAGTACATTGTATATGAGTGAGTTGCACTGAAAAACTTAGAATTTACTGAAAAACCCGCATTAGACGAAATGCACAGTGTAGTACATTGTATATGAGTGAGTTGCACTGAAAAACTTAGAATTTACTGAAAAACCCGCATTAGAGGAAATGCACAGTGTAGTACATAGTATATAAGTGAGTTGCACTTAAAAGTTAGAATTTACTGAAAAACCCGCATTAGACGAAATGCACAGTGTAGTACATTGTATATGAGTGAGTCTCACTGAAAAACTTAGAATTTATTGAAAAACCCGCATTAGACGAAATGCACAGTGTAGTACATAGTATATGAGTGAGTTGCACTGAAAAACTTAGAATTTACTGAAAAACCCGCATTAGACGAAATGCACAGTGTAGTACATTGTATATGAGTGAGTTGCACTGAAAAACTTAGAATTTACTGAAAAACCCGCATTAGATGAAATGCACAGAGTAGTACATAGTATATAAGTGAGTTGCACTTAAAAAGTTAGAATTTACTGAAAAACCCGCATTAGACGAAATGCACAGTGTAGTACATTGTATATGAGTGAGTTGCACTGAAAAACTTAGAATTTACTGAAAAACCCGCATTAGACGAAATGCACAGTGTAGTACATTGTATATGAGTGAGTTGCACTGAAAAACTTAGAATTTACTGAAAAACCCGCATTAGACGAAATGCACAGTGTAGTACATAGTATATGAGTGAGTTGCACTGAAAAACTTAGAATTTACTGAAAAACCCGCATTAGACGAAATGCACAGAGTAGTACATTGTATATGAGTGAGTTGCACTGAAAAACTTAGAATTTACTGAAAAACCCGCATTAGACGAAATGCACAGTGTAGTACATTGTATATGAGTGAGTTGCACTGAAAAACTTAGAATTTACTGAAAAACCCGCATGAGACGAAATGCACAGTGTAGTACATTGTATATGAGTGAGTTGCACGGAAAAACTTAGAATTTACTGAAAAACCCGCATTAGACGAAATGCACAGAGTAGTACATAGTATATAAGTGAGTTGCACTTAAAAAGTTAGAATTTACTGAAAAACCGCATTAGACGAAATGCACAGTGTAGTACATTGTATATGAGTGAGTTGCACTGAAAAACTTAGAATTTACTGAAAAACCCGCATTAGACGAAATGCACAGTGTAGTACATTGTATATGAGTGAGTTGCACTGAAAAACTTAGAATTTACTGAAAAACCCGCATTAGACGAAATGCACAGTGTAGTACATAGTATATAAGTGAGTTGCATTTAAAAAGTTAGAATTTACTGAAAAACCCGCATTAGACGAAATGCACAGTGTAGTACATTGTATATGAGTGAGTTGCAATGAAAAACTTAGAATTTACTGAAAAACCCGCATTAGACGAAATGCACAGTGTAGTACATTGTATATGAGTGAGTTGCACTGAAAAACTTAGAATTTACTGAAAAACCCGCATTAGACGAAATGCACAGTGTAGTACATTGTATATGAGTGAGTTGCACTGAAAAACTTAGAATTTACTGAAAAACCCGCATTAGACGAAATGCACAGTGTAGTACATTGTATATGAGTGAGTTGCACTGAAAAACTTAGAATTTACTGAAAAACCCGCATTAGACGAAATGCACAGAGTAGTACATAGTATATAAGTGAGTTGCACTTAAAAAGTTAGAATTTACTGAAAAACCCGCATTAGACGAAATGCACAGTGTAGTACATTGTATATGAGTGAGTTGCACTGAAAAACTTAGAATTTACTGAAAAACCCGCATTAGAGGAAATGCACAGTGTAGTACATAGTATATAAGTGAGTTGCACTTAAAAAGTTAGAATTTACTGAAAAACCCGCATTAGACGAAATGCACAGTGTAGTACACTGTATATGAGTGAGTTGCACTTAAAAACTTAGAATTTACTGAAAAACCCGCATTAGACGAAATGCACAGTGTAGTACATTGTATATGAGTGAGTCTCACTGAAAAACTTAGAATTTATTGAAAAACCCGCATTAGACGAAATGCACAGTGTAGTACATAGTATATGAGTGAGTTGCACTGAAAAACTTAGAATTTACTGAAAAACCCGCATTAGACGAAATGCACAGTGTAGTACATTGTATATGAGTGAGTTGCACTGAAAAACTTAGAATTTACTGAAAAACCCGCATTAGACGAAATGCACAGAGTAGTACATAGTATATAAGTGAGTTGCACTTAAAAAGTTAGAATTTACTGAAAAACCCGCATTAGACGAAATGCACAGTGTAGTACATTGTATATGAGTGAGTTGCACTGAAAAACTTAGAATTTACTGAAAAACCCGCATTAGACGAAATGCACAGTGTAGTACATTGTATATGAGTGAGTTGCACTGAAAAACTTAGAATTTACTGAAAAACCCGCATTAGAGGAAATGCACAGTGTAGTACATAGTATATAAGTGAGTTGCACTTAAAAAGTTAGAATTTACTGAAAAACCCGCATTAGACGAAATGCACAGTGTAGTACACTGTATATGAGTGAGTTGCACTGAAAAACTTAGAATTTACTGAAAAACCCGCATTAGACGAAATGCACAGTGTAGTACATTGTATATGAGTGAGTCTCACTGAAAAACTTAGAATTTATTGAAAAACCCGCATTAGACGAAATGCACAGTGTAGTACATAGTATATGAGTGAGTTGCACTGAAAAACTTAGAATTTACTGAAAAACCCGCATTAGACGAAATGCACAGTGTAGTACATTGTATATGAGTGAATTGCACTGAAAAACTTAGAATTTACTGAAAAACCCGCATTAGACGAAATGCACAGTGTAGTACATTGTATATGAGTGAGTTGCACTGAAAAACTTAGAATTTATTGAAAAACCCGCATTAGACGAAGTGCACAGTGTAGTACATAGTATATGAGTGAGTTGCACTGAAAAACTTAGAATTTACTGAAAAACCCGCATTAGACGAAATGCACAGTGTAGTACATAGTATATGAGTGAGTTGCACTGAAAAACTTAGAATTTACTGAAAAACCCGCATTAGAAGAAATGCACAGTGTAGTACAATGTATATGAGTGAGTTGCACTGAAAAACTTAGAATTTACTGAAAAACCCGCATTAGACGAAATGCACAGTGTAGTACATTGTATATGAGTGAGTTGCACTGAAAAATTTAGAATTTATTGAAAAACCCGCATTAGACGAAATGCACAGTGTAGTACATAGTATATGAGTGAGTTGCACTGAAAAACTTAGAATTTACTGAAAAACCCGCATTAGACGAAATGCACAGTGTAGTACATAGTATATGAGTGAGTTGCACTGAAAAACTTAGAATTTACTGAAAAACCCGCATTAGACGAAATGCACAGTGTAGTACATTGTATATGAGTGAGTTGCACTGAAAAACTTAGAATTTACTGAAAAACCCGCATTAGACGAAATGCACAGAGTAGTACATTGTATATGAGTGAGTTGCACTGAAAAACTTAGAATTTACTGAAAAACCCGCATTAGACGAAATGCACAGTGTAGTACATTGTATATGAGTGAGTTGCACTGAAAAACTTAGAATTTACTGAAAAACCCGCATTAGAGGAAATGCACAGTGTAGTACATAGTATATAAGTGAGTTGCACTTAAAAAGTTAGAATTTACTGAAAAACCCGCATTAGACGAAATGCACAGTGTAGTACACTGTATATGAGTGAGTTGCACTGAAAAACTTAGAATTTACTGAAAAACCCGCATTAGACGAAAGGCACAGTGTAGTACATTGTATATGAGTGAGTCTCACTGAAAAACTTAGAATTTATTGAAAAACCCGCATTAGACGAAATGCACAGTGTAGTACATAGTATATGAGTGAGTTGCACTGAAAAACTTAGAATTTACTGAAAAACCCGCATTAGACGAAATGCACAGTGTAGTACATAGTATATGAGTGAGTTGCACTGAAAAACTTAGAATTTACTGAAAAACCCGCATTAGACGAAATGCACAGTGTAGTACATTGTATATGAGTGAGTTGCACTGAAAAACTTAGAATTTACTGAAAAACCCGCATTAGACGAAATGCACAGTGTAGTACATTGTATATGAGTGAGTTGCACTGAAAAACTTAGAATTTACTGATAAACCCGCATTAGACGAAATGCACAGTGTAGTACATAGTATATGAGTGAGTTGCACTGAAAAACTTAGAATTTACTGAAAAACCCGCATTAGACGAAATGCACAGTGTAGTACATAGTATATGAGTGAGTTGCACTGAAAAACTTAGAATTTACTGAAAAACCCGCATTAGACGAAATGCACAGTGTAGTACATTGTATATGAGTGAGTTGCACTGAAAAACTTAGAATTTACTGAAAAACCCGCATTAGACGAAATGCACAGTGTAGTACATTGTATATGAGTGAGTTGCACTGAAAAACTTAGAATTTACTGAAAAACCCGCATTAGACGAAATGCACAGTGTAGTACATTGTATATGAGTGAGTTGCATTGAAAAACTTAGAATTTACTGAAAAACCCGCATTAGACGAAATGCACAGTGTAGTACATAGTATATGAGTGAGTTGCACTGAAAAACTTAGAATTTACTGAAAAACCCGCATTAGACGAAATGCACAGTGTAGTACATTGTATATGAGTGAGTTGCACTGAAAAACTTAGAATTTACTGAAAAACCCGCATTAGACGAAATGCACAGTGTAGTACATTGTATATGAGTGAGTTGCACTGAAAAACTTAGAATTTACTGAAAAACCCGCATTAGACGAAATGCACAGTGTAGTACATTGTATATGAGTGAGTTGCACTGAAAAACTTAGAATTTACTGAAAAACCCGCATTAGACGAAATGCACAGAGTAGTACATAGTATATAAGTGAGTTGCACTTAAAAAGTTAGAATTTACTGAAAAACCCGCATTAGACGAAATGCACAGTGTAGTACATTGTATATGAGTGAGTTGCACTGAAAAACTTAGAATTTACTGAAAAACCCGCATTAGACGAAATGCACAGTGTAGTACATTGTATATGAGTGAGTTGCACTGAAAAACTTAGAATTTACTGAAAAACCCGCATTAGAGGAAATGCACAGTGTAGTACATAGTATATAAGTGAGTTGCACTTAAAAAGTTAGAATTTACTGAAAAACCCGCATTAGACGAAATGCACAGTGTAGTACACTGTATATGAGTGAGTTGCACTGAAAAACTTAGAATTTACTGAAAAACCCGCATTAGACGAAATGCACAGTGTAGTACATTGTATATGAGTGAGTCTCACTGAAAAACTTAGAATTTATTGAAAAACCCGCATTAGACGAAATGCACAGTGTAGTACATAGTATATGAGTGAGTTGCACTGAAAAACTTAGAATTTACTGAAAAACCCGCATTAGACGAAATGCACAGTGTAGTACATTGTATATGAGTGAGTTGCACTGAAAAACTTAGAATTTACTGAAAAACCCGCATTAGACGAAATGCACAGTGTAGTACATTGTATATGAGTGAGTTGCACTGAAAAACTTAGAATTTATTGAAAAACCCGCATTAGACGAAATGCACAGTGTAGTACATAGTATATGAGTGAGTTGCACTGAAAAACTTAGAATTTACTGAAAAACCCGCATGAGACGAAATGCACAGTGTAGTACATAGTATATGAGTGAGTTGCACTGAAAAACTTAGAATTTACTGAAAAACCCGCATTAGAAGAAATGCACAGTGTAGTACAATGTATATGAGTGAGTTGCACTGAAAAACTTAGAATTTACTGAAAAACCCGCATTAGACGAAATGCACAGTGTAGTACATTGTATATGAGTGAGTTGCACTGAAAAACTTAGAATTTATTGAAAAACCCGCATTAGACGAAATGCACAGTGTAGTACATAGTATATGAGTGAGTTGCACTGAAAAACTTAGAATTTACTGAAAAACCCGCATTAGACGAAATGCACAGTGTAGTACATAGTATATGAGTGAGTTGCACTGAAAAACTTAGAATTTACTGAAAAACCCGCATTAGACGAAATGCACAGTGTAGTACATTGTATATGAGTGAGTTGCACTGAAAAACTTAGAATTTACTGAAAAACCCGCATTAGACGAAATGCACAGTGTAGTACATTGTATATGAGTGAGTTGCACTGAAAAACTTAGAATTTACTGAAAAACCCGCATTAGACGAAATGCACAGTGTAGTACATTGTATATGAGTGAGTTGCACGGAAAAAATTAGAATTTACTGAAAAACCCGCATTAGACGAAATGCACAGAGTAGTACATAGTATATAAGTGAGTTGCACTTAAAAAGTTAGAATTTACTGAAAAACCCGCATCTGACGAAATGCACAGTGTAGTACATTGTATATGAGTGAGTTGCACTGAAAAACTTAGAATTTACTGAAAAACCCGCATTAGACGAAATGCACAGTGTAGTACATAGTATATAAGTGAGTTGCACTTAAAAAGTTAGAATTTACTGAAAAACCCGCATTAGACGAAATGCACAGTGTAGTACATTGTATATGAGTGAGTTGCACTGAAAAACTTAGAATTTACTGAAAAACCCGCATTAGACGAAATGCACAGTGTAGTACATTGTATATGAGTGAGTTGCACTGAAAAACTTAGAATTTACTGAAAAACCCGCATTAGACGAAATGCACAGTGTAGTACATAGTATATGAGTGAGTTGCACTGAAAAAACTTAGAATTTACTGAAAAACCCGCATTAGACGAAATGCACAGTGTAGTACATTGTATATGAGTGAGTTGCACTGAAAAACTTAGAATTTACTGAAAAACCCGCATTAGACGAAATGCACAGTGTAGTACATAGTATATGAGTGAGTTGCACTGAAAAACTTAGAATTTACTGAAAAACCCGCATTAGACGAAATGCACAGTGTAGTACATTGTATATGAGTGAGTTGCACTGAAAAACTTAGAATTTACTGAATAACCCGCATTAGACGAAATGCACAGTGTAGTACATTGTATATGAGTGAGTTGCACTGAAAAACTTAGAATTTACTGAAAAACCCGCATTAGACGAAATGCACAGTGTAGTACATTGTATATGAGTGAGTTGCACTGAAAAACTTAGAATTTACTGAAAAACCCGCATTAGACGAAATGCACAGAGTAGTACATAGTATATAAGTGAGTTGCACTTAAAAAGTTAGAATTTACTGAAAAACCCGCATTAGACGAAATGCACAGTGTAGTACATTGTATATGAGTGAGTTGCACTGAAAAACTTAGAATTTACTGAAAAACCCGCATTAGACGAAATGCACAGTGTAGTACATTGTATATGAGTGTGTTGCACTGAAAAACTTAGAATTTACTGAAAAACCCGCATTAGAGGAAATGCACAGTGTAGTACATAGTATATAAGTGAGTTGCACTTAAAAAGTTAGAATTTACTGAAAAACCCGCATTAGACGAAATGCACAGTGTAGTACACTGTATATGAGTGAGTTGCACTGAAAAACTTAGAATTTACTGAAAAACCCGCATTAGACGAAATGCACAGTGTAGTACATTGTATATGAGTGAGTCTCACTGAAAAACTTAGAATTTATTGAAAAACCCGCATTAGACGAAATGCACAGTGTAGTACATAGTATATGAGTGAGTTGCACTGAAAAACTTAGAATTTACTGAAAAACCCGCATTAGACGAAATGCACAGTGTAGTACATAGTATATGAGTGAGTTGCACTGAAAAACTTAGAATTTACTGAAAAACCCGCATTAGACGAAATGCACAGTGTAGTACATTGTATATGAGTGAGTTGCACGGAAAAACTTAGAATTTACTGAAAAACCCGCATTAGACGAAATACACAGAGTAGTACATAGTATATAAGTGAGTTGCACTTAAAAAGTTAGAATTTACTGAAAAACCCGCATTAGACGAAATGCACAGTGTAGTACATTGTATATGAGTGAGTTGCACTGAAAAACTTAGAATTTACTGAAAAACCCGCATTAGACGAAATGCACAGTGTAGTACATTGTATATGAGTGAGTTGCACTGAAAAACTTAGAATTTACTGAAAAACCCGCATTAGACGAAATGCACAGTGTAGTACATAGTATATGAGTGAGTTGCACTGAAAAACTTAGAATTTACTGAAAAACCCGCATTAGACGAAATGCACAGTGTAGTACATTGTATATGAGTGAGTTGCACTGAAAAACTTAGAATTTACTGAAAAACCCGCATTAGACGAAATGCACAGTGTAGTACATAGTATATGAGTGAGTTGCACTGAAAAACTTAGAATTTACTGAAAAACCCGCATTAGACGAAATGCACAGTGTAGTACATTGTATATGAGTGAGTTGCACTGAAAAACTTAGAATTTACTGAAAAACCCGCATTAGACGAAATGCACAGTGTAGTACATAGTATATGAGTGAGTTGCACTGAAAAACTTAGAATTTATTGAAAAACCCGCATTAGACGAAATGCACAGTGTAGTACATAGTATATGAGTGAGTTGCACTGAAAAACTTAGAATTTACTGAAAAACCCGCATTAGACGAAATGCACAGTGTAGTACATAGTATATGAGTGAGTTGCACTGAAAAACTTAGAATTTACTGAAAAACCCGCATTAGAAGAAATGCACAGTGTAGTACAATGTATATGAGTGAGTTGCACTGAAAAACTTAGAATTTACTGAAAAACCCGCATTAGACGAAATGCACAGTGTAGTACATTGTATATGAGTGAGTTGCACTGAAAAACTTAGAATTTATTGAAAAACCCGCATTAGACGAAATGCACAGTGTAGTACATAGTATATGAGTGAGTTGCACTGAAAAACTTAGAATTTACTGAAAAACCAGCATTAGACGAAATGCACAGTGTAGTACATAGTATATGAGTGAGTTGCACTGAAAAACTTAGAATTTACTGAAAAACCCGCATTAGACGAAATGCACAGAGTAGTACATTGTATATGAGTGAGTTGCACTGAAAAACTTAGAATTTACTGAAAAACCCGCATTAGACGAAATGCACAGTGTAGTACATTGTATATGAGTGAGTTGCACTGAAAAACTTAGAATTTACTGAAAAACCCGCATTAGACGAAATGCACAGTGTAGTACATTGTATATGAGTGAGTTGCCACGGAAAAAATTAGAATTTACTGAAAAACCCGCATTAGACGAAATGCACAGAGTAGTACATAGTATATAAGTGAGTTGCACTTAAAAAGTTAGAATTTACTGAAAAACCCGCATTAGACGAAATGCACAGTGTAGTACATTGTATATGAGTGAGTTGCACTGAAAAACTTAGAATTTACTGAAAAACCCGCATTAGACGAAATGCACAGTGTAGTACATAGTATATAAGTGAGTTGCACTTAAAAAGTTAGAATTTACTGAAAAACCCGCATTAGACGAAATGCACAGTGTAGTACATTGTATATGAGTGAGTTGCACTGAAAACTTAGAATTTACTGAAAAACCCGCATTAGACGAAATGCACAGTGTAGTACATAGTATATGAGTGAGTTGCACTGAAAAACTTAGAATTTACTGAAAAACCCGCATTAGACGAAATGCACAGTGTAGTACATTGTATATGAGTGAGTTGCACTGAAAAACTTAGAATTTACTGAAAAACCCGCATTAGACGAAATGCACAGGGTAGTACATAGTATATGAGTGAGTTGCACTGAAAAACTTAGAATTTACTGAAAAACCCGCATTAGACGAAATGCACAGTGTAGGACATTGTATATGAGTGAGTTGCACTGAAAAACTTAGAATTTATTGAAAAACCCGCATTAGACGAAATGCACAGTGTAGTACATAGTATATGAGTGAGTTGCACTGAAAAACTTAGAATTTACTGAAAAACCCGCATTAGACGAAATGCACAGTGTAGTACATTGGATATGAGTGAGTTGCACTGAAAAACTTAGAATTTATTGAAAAACCCGCATTAGACGAAATGCACAGTGTAGTACATAGTATATGAGTGAGTTGCACTGAAAAACTTAGAATTTACTGAAAAACCCCCATTAGACGAAATGCACAGTGTAGTACATTGTATATGAGTGAGTTGCACTGAAAAACTTAGAATTTACTGAAAAACCCGCATTAGACGAAATGCACAGTGTAGTACATAGTATATGAGTGAGTTGCACTGAAAAACTTAGAATTTACTGAAAAACCCGCATTAGACGAAATGCACAGTGTAGTACATTGTATATGAGTGAGTTGCACTGAAAAACTTAGAATTTACTGAATAACCCGCATTAGACGAAATGCACAGTGTAGTACATTGTATATGAGTGAGTTGCACTGAAAAACTTAGAATTTACTGAAAAACCCGCATTAGACGAAATGCACAGTGTAGTACATTGTATATGAGTGAGTTGCACTGAAAAACTTAGAATTTACTGAAAAACCCGCATTAGACGAAATGCACAGTGTAGTACATAGTATATAAGTGAGTTGCACTTAAAAAGTTAGAATTTACTGAAAAACCCGCATTAGACGAAATGCACAGTGTAGTACATTGTATATGAGTGAGTTGCACTGAAAAACTTAGAATTTACTGAAAAAACCCGCATTAGACGAAATGCACAGTGTAGTACATTGTATATGAGTGAGTTGCACTGAAAAACTTAGAATTTACTGAAAAACCCGCATTAGACGAAATGCACAGTGTAGTACATAGTATATGAGTGAGTTGCACTGAAAAACTTAGAATTTACTGAAAAACCCGCATTAGACGAAATGCACAGTGTAGTACATTGTATATGAGTGAGTTGCACTGAAAAACTTAGAATTTACTGAAAAACCCGCATTAGACGAAATGCACAGGGTAGTACATAGTATATGAGTGAGTTGCACTGAAAAACTTAGAATTTACTGAAAAACCCGCATTAGACGAAATGCACAGTGTAGTACATTGTATATGAGTGAGTTGCACTGAAAAACTTAGAATTTATTGAAAAACCCGCATTAGACGAAATGCACAGTGTAGTACATAGTATATGAGTGAGTTGCACTGAAAAACTTAGAATTTACTGAAAAACCCGCATTAGACGAAATGCACAGTGTAGTACATTGGATATGAGTGAGTTGCACTGAAAAACTTAGAATTTATTGAAAAACCCGCATTAGACGAAATGCACAGTGTAGTACATAGTATATGAGTGAGTTGCACTGAAAAACTTAGAATTTACTGAAAAACCCGCATTAGACGAAATGCACAGTGTAGTACATTGTATATGAGTGAGTTGCACTGAAAAACTTAGAATTTACTGAAAAACCCGCATTAGACGAAATGCACAGTGTAGTACATAGTATATGAGTGAGTTGCACTGAAAAACTTAGAATTTACTGAAAAACCCGCATTAGACGAAATGCACAGTGTAGTACATTGTATATGAGTGAGTTGCACTGAAAAACTTAGAATTTACTGAATAACCCGCATTAGACGAAATGCACAGTGTAGTACATTGTATATGAGTGAGTTGCACTGAAAAACTTAGAATTTACTGAAAAACCCGCATTAGACGAAATGCACAGTGTAGTACATTGTATATGAGTGAGTTGCACTGAAAAACTTAGAATTTACTGAAAAACCCGCATTAGACGAAATGCACAGAGTAGTACATAGTATATAAGTGAGTTGCACTTAAAAAGTTAGAATTTACTGAAAAACCCGCATTAGACGAAATGCACAGTGTAGTACATTGTATATGAGTGAGTTGCACTGAAAAACTTAGAATTTACTGAAAAACCCGCATTAGACGAAATGCACAGTGTAGTACATTGTATATGAGTGAGTTGCACTGAAAAACTTAGAATTTACTGAAAAACCCGCATTAGAGGAAATGCACAGTGTAGTACATAGTATATAAGTGAGTTGCACTTAAAAAGTTAGAATTTACTGAAAAACCCGCATTAGACGAAATGCACAGTGTAGTACACTGTATATGAGTGAGTTGCACTGAAAAACTTAGAATTTACTGAAAAACCCGCATTAGACGAAATGCACAGTGTAGTACATTGTATATGAGTGAGTCTCACTGAAAAACTTAGAATTTATTGAAAAACCCGCATTAGACGAAATGCACAGTGTAGTACATAGTATATGAGTGAGTTGCACTGAAAAACTTAGAATTTACTGAAAAACCCGCATTAGACGAAATGCACAGTGTAGTACATAGTATATGAGTGAGTTGCACTGAAAAACTTAGAATTTACTGAAAAACCCGCATTAGACGAAATGCACAGTGTAGTACATTGTATATGAGTGAGTTGCACGGAAAAACTTAGAATTTACTGAAACACCCGCATTAGACGAAATACACAGAGTAGTACATAGTATATAAGTGAGTTGCACTTAAAAAGTTAGAATTTACTGAAAAACCCGCATTAGACGAAATGCACAGTGTAGTACATTGTATATGAGTGAGTTGCACTGAAAAACTTAGAATTTACTGAAAAACCCGCATTAGACGAAATGCACAGTGTAGTACATTGTATATGAGTGAGTTGCACTGAAAAACTTAGAATTTACTGAAAAACCCGCATTAGACGAAATGCACAGTGTAGTACATAGTATATAAGTGAGTTGCACTTAAAAAGTTAGAATTTACTGAAAAACCCGCATTAGACGAAATGCACAGTGTAGTACATTGTATATGAGTGATTTGCTCTGAAAAACTTAGAATTTACTGAAAAACCCGCATTAGACGAAATGCACAGTGTAGTACATTGTATATGAGTGAGTTGCACTGAAAAACTTAGAATTTACTGAAAAACCCGCATTAGACGAAATGCACAGTGTAGTACATAGTATATGAGTGAGTTGCACTGAAAAACTTAGAATTTACTGAAAAACCCGCATTAGACGAAATGCACAGTGTAGTACATTGTATATGAGTGAGTTGCACTGAAAAACTTAGAATTTACTGAAAAACCCGCATTAGACGAAATGCACAGGGTAGTACATAGTATATGAGTGAGTTGCACTGAAAAACTTAGAATTTACTGAAAAACCCGCATTAGACGAAATGCACAGTGTAGTACATTGTATATGAGTGAGTTGCACTGAAAAACTTAGAATTTATTGAAAAACCCGCATTAGACGAAATGCACAGTGTAGTACATAGTATATGAGTGAGTTGCACTGAAAAACTTAGAATTTACTGAAAAACCCGCATTAGACGAAATGCACAGTGTAGTACATTGTATATGAGTGAGTTGCACTGAAAAACTTAGAATTTATTGAAAAACCCGCATTAGACGAAATGCACAGTGTAGTACATAGTATATGAGTGAGTTGCACTGAAAAACTTAGAATTTACTGAAAAACCCGCATTAGACGAAATGCACAGTGTAGTACATTGTATATGAGTGAGTTGCACTGAAAAACTTAGAATTTACTGAAAAACCCGCATTAGACGAAATGCACAGTGTAGTACATAGTATATGAGTGAGTTGCACTGAAAAACTTAGAATTTACTGAAAAACCCGCATTAGACGAAATGCACAGTGTAGTACATTGTATATGAGTGAGTTGCACTGAAAAACTTAGAATTTACTGAATAACCCGCATTAGACGAAATGCACAGTGTAGTACATTGTATATGAGTGAGTTGCACTGAAAAACTTAGAATTTACTGAAAAACCCGCATTAGACGAAATGCACAGTGTAGTACATTGTATATGAGTGAGTTGCACTGAAAAACTTAGAATTTACTGAAAAACCCGCATTAGACGAAATGCACAGAGTAGTACATAGTATATAAGTGAGTTGCACTTAAAAAGTTAGAATTTACTGAAAAACCCGCATTAGACGAAATGCACAGTGTAGTATATTGTATATGAGTGAGTTGCACTGAAAAACTTAGAATTTACTGAAAAACCCGCATTAGACGAAATGCACAGTGTAGTACATTGTATATGAGTGAGTTGCACTGAAAAACTTAGAATTTACTGAAAAACCCGCATTAGAGGAAATGCACAGTGTAGTACATAGTATATAAGTGAGTTGCACTTAAAAAGTTAGAATTTACTGAAAAACCCGCATTAGACGAAATGCACAGTGTAGTACACTGTATATGAGTGAGTTGCACTGAAAAACTTAGAATTTACTGAAAAACCCGCATTAGACGAAATGCACAGTGTAGTACATTGTATATGAGTGAGTCTCACTGAAAAACTTAGAATTTATTGAAAAACCCGCATTAGACGAAATGCACAGTGTAGTACATAGTATATGAGTGAGTTGCACTGAAAAACTTAGAATTTACTGAAAAACCCGCATTAGACGAAATGCACTGTGTAGTACATAGTATATGAGTGAGTTGCACTGAAAAACTTAGAATTTACTGAAAAACCCGCATTAGACGAAATGCACAGTGTAGTACATTGTATATGAGTGAGTTGCACGGAAAAACTTAGAATTTACTGAAAAACCCGCATTAGACGAAATACACAGAGTAGTACATAGTATATAAGTGAGTTGCACTTAAAAAGTTAGAATTTACTGAAAAACCCGCATTAGACGAAATGCACAGTGTAGTACATTGTATATGAGTGAGTTGCACTGAAAAACTTAGAATTTACTGAAAAACCCGCATTAGACGAAATGCACAGTGTAGTACATTGTATATGAGTGAGTTGCACTGAAAAACTTAGAATTTACTGAAAAACCCGCATTAGACGAAATGCACAGTGTAGTACATAGTATATAAGTGAGTTGCACTTAAAAAGTTAGAATTTACTGAAAAACCCGCATTAGACGAAATGCACAGTGTAGTACATTGTATATGAGTGAGTTGCACTGAAAAACTTAGAATTTACTGAAAAACCCGCATTAGACGAAATGCACAGTGTAGTACATTGTATATGAGTGAGTTGCACTGAAAAACTTAGAATTTACTGAAAAACCCGCATTAGACGAAATGCACAGTGTAGTACATAGTATATGAGTGAGTTGCACTGAAAAACTTAGAATTTACTGAAAAACCCGCATTAGACGAAATGCACAGTGTAGTACATTGTATATGAGTGAGTTGCACTGAAAAACTTAGAATTTACTGAAAAACCCGCATTAGACGAAATGCACAGGGTAGTACATAGTATATGAGTGAGTTGCACTGAAAAACTTAGAATTTACTGAAAAACCCGCATTAGACGAAATGCACAGTGTAGTACATTGTATATGAGTGAGTTGCACTGAAAAACTTTGAATTTACTGAAAAACCCGCATTAGACGAAATGCACAGTGTAGTACATTGTATATGAGTGAGTTGCACTGAAAAACTTAGAATTTACTGAAAAACCCGCATTAGACGAAATGCACAGGGTAGTACATAGTATATGAGTGAGTTGCACTGAAAAACTTAGAATTTACTGAAAAACCCGCATTAGACGAAATGCACAGTGTAGTACATTGTATATGAGTGAGTTGCACTGAAAAACTTAGAATTTATTGAAAAACCCGCATTAGACGAAATGCACAGTGTATTACATAGTATATGAGTGAGTTGCACTGAAAAACTTAGAATTTACTGAAAAACCCGCATTAGACGAAATGCACAGTGTAGTACATAGTATATGAGTGAGTTGCACTGAAAAACTTAGAATTTACTGAAAAACCCGCATTAGACGATATGCACAGTGTAGTACATAGTATATGAGTGAGTTGCACTGAAAAACTTAGAATTTACTGAAAAACCCGCATTAGACGAAATGCACAGTGTAGTACATTGTATATGAGTGAGTTGCACTGAAAAACTTAGAATTTACTGAAAAACCCGCATTAGACGAAATGCACAGTGTAGTACATTGTATATGAGTGAGTTGCACTGAAAAACTTAGAATTTACTGAAAAACCCGCATTAGACGAAATGCACAGAGTAGTACATAGTATATAAGTGAGTTGCACTTAAAAAGTTAGAATTTACTGAAAAACCCGCATTAGACGAAATGCACAGTGTAGTTCATTGTATATGAGTGAGTTGCACTGAAAAACTTAGAATTTACTGAAAAACCCGCATTAGACGAAATGCACAGTGTAGTACATTGTATATGAGTGATTTGCACTGAAAAACTTAGAATTTACTGAAAAACCCGCATTAGAGGAAATGCACAGTGTAGTACATAGTATATAAGTGAGTTGCACTTAAAAAGTTAGAATTTACTGAAAAACCCGCATTAGACGAAATGCACAGTGTAGTACACTGTATATGAGTGAGTTGCACTGAAAAACTTAGAATTTACTGAAAAACCCGCATTAGACGAAATGCACAGTGTAGTACATTGTATATGAGTGAGTCTCACTGAAAAACTTAGAATTTATTGAAAAACCCGCATTAGACGAAATGCACAGTGTAGTACATAGTATATGAGTGAGTTGCACTGAAAAACTTAGAATTTACTGAAAAACCCGCATTAGACGAAATGCACAGTGTAGTACATTGTATATGAGTGAGTTGCACTGAAAAACTTAGAATTTACTGAAAAACCCGCATTAGACGAAATGCACAGTGTAGTACATTGTATATGAGTGAGTTGCACTGAAAAACTTAGAATTTATTGAAAAACCCGCATTAGACGAAATGCACAGTGTAGTACATTGTATATGAGTGAGTTGCACTGAAAAACTTAGAATTTACTGAAAAACCCGCATTAGACGAAATGCACAGTGTAGTACATAGTATATGAGTGAGTTGCACTGAAAAACTTAGAATTTACTGAAAAACCCGCATTAGACGAAATGCACAGTGTAGTACATTGTATATGAGTGAGTTGCACTGAAAAACTTAGAATTTACTGAAAAACCCGCATTAGACGAAATGCACAGGGTAGTACATAGTATATGAGTGAGTTGCACTGAAAAACTTAGAATTTATTGAAAAACCCGCATTAGACGAAATGCACAGTGTAGTACATAGTATATGAGTGAGTTGCACTGAAAAACTTAGAATTTACTGAAAAACCCGCATTAGACGAAATGCACAGTGTAGTACATTGTATATGAGTGAGTTGCACTGAAAAACTTAGAATTTATTGAAAAACCCGCATTAGACGAAATGCACAGTGTATTACATAGTATATGAGTGAGTTGGACTGAAAAACTTAGAATTTACTGAAAAACCCGCATTAGACGAAATGCACAGTGTAGTACATAGTATATGAGTGAGTTGCACTGAAAAACTTAGAATTTACTGAAAAACCCGCATTAGACGATATGCACAGTGTAGTACATAGTATATGAGTGAGTTGCACTGAAAAACTTAGAATTTACTGAAAAACCCGCATTAGACGAAATGCACAGTGTAGTACATTGTATATGAGTGAGTTGCACTGAAAAACTTAGAATTTACTGAAAAACCCGCATTAGACGAAATGCACAGTGTAGTACATTGTATATGAGTGAGTTGCACTGAAAAACTTAGAATTTACTGAAAAACCCGCATTAGACGAAATGCACAGAGTAGTACATAGTATATAAGTGAGTTGCACTTAAAAAGTTAGAATTTACTGAAAAACCCGCATTAGACGAAATGCACAGTGTAGTACATTGTATATGAGTGAGTTGCACTGAAAAACTTAGAATTTACTGAAAAACCCGCATTAGACGAAATGCACAGTGTAGTACATTGTATATGAGTGATTTGCACTGAAAAACTTAGAATTTACTGAAAAACCCGCATTAGAGGAAATGCACAGTGTAGTACATAGTATATAAGTGAGTTGCACTTAAAAAGTTAGAATTTACTGAAAAACCCGCATTAGACGAAATGCACAGTGTAGTACACTGTATATGAGTGAGTTGCACTGAAAAACTTAGAATTTACTGAAAAACCCGCATTAGACGAAATGCACAGTGTAGTACATTGTATATGAGTGAGTCTCACTGAAAAACTTAGAATTTATTGAAAAACCCGCATTAGACGAAATGCACAGTGTAGTACATAGTATATGAGTGAGTTGCACTGAAAAACTTAGAATTTACTGAAAAACCCGCATTAGACGAAATGCACAGTGTAGTACATTGTATATGAGTGAGTTGCACTGAAAAACTTAGAATTTACTGAAAAACCCGCATTAGACGAAATGCACAGTGTAGTACATTGTATATGAGTGAGTTGCACTGAAAAACTTAGAATTTACTGAAAAACCCGCATTAGACGAAATGCACAGTGTGAGTACATTGTATATGAGTGAGTTGCACTGAAAAACTTAGAATTTACTGAAAAACCCGCATTAGACGAAATGCACAGTGTAGTACATAGTATATGAGTGAGTTGCACTGAAAAACTTAGAATTTACTGAAAAACCCGCATTAGACGAAATGCACAGTGTAGTACATTGTATATGAGTGAGTTGCACTGAAAAACTTAGAATTTACTGAAAAACCCGCATTAGACGAAATGCACAGGGTAGTACATAGTATATGAGTGAGTTGCACTGAAAAACTTAGAATTTACTGAAAAACCCGCATTAGACGAAATGCACAGTGTAGTACATTGTATATGAGTGAGTTGCACTGAAAAACTTTGAATTTACTGAAAAACCCGCATTAGACGAAATGCACAGTGTAGTACATTGTATATGAGTGAGTTGCACTGAAAAACTTAGAATTTATTGAAAAACCCGCATTAGACGAAATGCACAGTGTAGTACATAGTATATGAGTGAGTTGCACTGAAAAACTTAGAATTTACTGAAAAACCCGCATTAGACAAAATGCACAGTGTAGTACATTGTATATGAGTGAGTTGCACTGAAAAACTTAGAATTTATTGAAAAACCCGCATTAGACGAAATGCACAGTGTATTACATAGTATATGAGGTGAGTTGCACTGAAAAACTTAGAATTTACTGAAAAACCCGCATTAGACGAAATGCACAGTGTAGTACATAGTATATGAGTGAGTTGCACTGAAAAACTTAGAATTTACTGAAAAACCCGCATTAGACGATATGCACAGTGTAGTACATAGTATATGAGTGAGTTGCACTGAAAAACTTAGAATTTACTGAAAAACCCGCATTAGACGAAATGCACAGTGTAGTACATTGTATATGAGTGAGTTGCACTGAAAAACTTAGAATTTACTGAAAAACCCGCATTAGACGAAATGCACAGTGTAGTACATTGTATATGAGTGAGTTGCACTGAAAAACTTAGAATTTACTGAAAAACCCGCATTAGACGAAATGCACAGAGTAGTACATAGTATACAAGTGAGTTGCACTTAAAAAGTTAGAATTTATTGAAAAACCCGCATTAGACGAAATGCACAGTGTAGTACATTGTATATGAGTGAGTTGCACTGAAAAACTTAGAATTTACTGAAAAACCCGCATTAGACGAAATGCACAGTGTAGTACATTGTATATGAGTGAGTTGCACTGAAAAACTTAGAATTTACTGAAAAACCCGCATTAGAGGAAATGCACAGTGTAGTACATAGTATATAAGTGAGTTGCACTTAAAAGTTAGAATTTACTGAAAAACCCGCATTAGACGAAATGCACAGTGTAGTACACTGTATATGAGTGAGTTGCACTGAAAAACTTAGAATTTACTGAAAAACCCGCATTAGACGAAATGCACAGTGTAGTACATTGTATATGAGTGAGTCTCACTGAAAAACTTAGAATTTATTGAAAAACCCGCATTAGACGAAATGCACAGTGTAGTACATAGTATATGAGTGAGTTGCACTGAAAAACTTAGAATTTACTGAAAAACCCGCATTAGACGAAATGCACAGTGTAGTACATTGTATATGAGTGAGTTGCACTGAAAAACTTAGAATTTACTGAAAAACCCGCATTAGACGAAATGCACAGTGTAGTACATTGTATATGAGTGAGTTGCACTGAAAAACTTAGAATTTACTGAAAAACCCGCATTAGACGAAATGCACAGTGTAGTACATTGTATATGAGTGAGTTGCACAGAAAAACTTAGAATTTACTGAAAAACCCGCATTAGAGGAAATGCACAGTGTAGTACATAGTATATAAGTGAGTTGCACTTAAAAAGTTAGAATTTACTGAAAAACCCGCATTAGACGAAATGTACAGTGTAGTACACTGTATATGAGTGAGTTGCACTGAAAAACTTAGAATTTACTGAAAAACCCGCATTAGACGAAATGCACAGTGTAGTACATTGTATATGAGTGAGTCTCACTGAAAAACTTAGAATTTATTGAAAAACCCGCATTAGACGAAATGCACAGTGTAGTACAGAGTATATGAGTGAGTTGCACTGAAAAACTTAGAATTTACTGAAAAACCCGCATTAGACGAAATGCACAGTGTAGTACATAGTATATGAGTGAGTTGCACTGAAAAACTTAGAATTTACTGAAAAACCCGCATTAGAAGAAATGCACAGTGTAGTACATAGTATATGAGTGAGTTGCACTGAAAAACTTAGAATTTACTGAAAAACCCGCATTAGACGAAATGCACAGTGTAGTACATTGTATATGAGTGAGTTGAGCTGAAAAACTTAGAATTTACTGAAAAACCCGCATTAGACGAAATGCACAGTGTAGTACATTGTATATGAGTGAGTTGCACTGAAAAACTTAGAATTTATTGAAAAACCCGCATTAGACGAAATGCACAGTGTAGTACATTGTATATGAGTGAGTTGCACTGAAAAACTTAGAATTTACTGAAAAACCCGCATTAGACGAAATGCACAGTGTAGTACATTGTATATGAGTGAGTTGCACTGAAAAACTTAGAATTTATTGAAAAACCCGCATTAGACGAAATGCACAGTGTAGTACATAGTATATGAGTGAGTTGCACTGAAAAACTTAGAATTTACTGAAAAACCCGCATTAGACGAAATGCACAGTGTAGTACATAGTATATGAGTGAGTTGCACTGAAAAACTTAGAATTTACTGAAAAACCCGCATTAGACGAAATGCACAGTGTAGTACATTGTATATGAGTGAGTTGCACTGAAAAACTTAGAATTTACTGAAAAACCCGCAGTAGACGAAATGCACAGTGTAGTACATTGTATTGAGTGAGTTGCACTGAAAAACTTAGAATTTATTGAAAAACCCGCATTAGACGAAATGCACAGTGTAGTACATAGTATATGAGTGAGTTGCACTGAAAAACTTAGAATTTACTGAAAAACCCGCATTAGACGAAATGCACAGTGTAGTACATAGTATATGAGTGAGTTGCACTGAAAAACTTAGAATTTACTGAAAAACCCGCATTAGACGAAATGCACAGTGTAGTACATAGTATATGAGTGAGTTGCACTGAAAAACTTAGAATTTACTGAAAAACCCGCATTAGACGAAATGCAAAGTGTAGTACATTGTATATGAGTGAGTTGCACTGAAAAACTTAGAATTTACTGAAAAACCCGCATTAGACGAAATGCACAGTGTAGTACATAGTATATGAGTGAGTTGCACTGAAAAACTTAGAATTTACTGAAAAACCCTCATTAGACGAAATGCACAGTGTAGTACATTGTATATGAGTGAGTTGCACTGAAAAACTTAAAATTTACTGAAAAACCCGCATTAGACGAAATGCACAGTGTAGTACATTGTATATGAGTGAGTTGCACTGAAAAACTTAGAATTTACTGAAAAACCCGCATTAGACGAAATGCACAGGGTAGTACATAGTATATGAGTGAGTTGCACTGAAAAACTTAGAATTTACTGAAAAACCCGCATTAGACGAAATGCACAGTGTAGTACATTGTATATGAGTGAGTTGCACTGAAAAACTTAGAATTTATTGAAAAACCCGCATTAGACGAAATGCACAGTGTAGTACATAGTATATGAGTGAGTTGCACTGAAAAACTTAGAATTTACTGAAAAACCCGCATTAGACGAAATGCACAGTGTAGTACATTGTATATGAGTGAGTTGCACTGAAAAACTTAGAATTTATTGAAAAACCCGCATTAGACGAAATGCACAGTGTAGTACATAGTATATGAGTGAGTTGCACTGAAAAACTTAGAATTTACTGAAAAACCCGCATTAGACGAAATGCACAGTGTAGTACATTGTATATGAGTGAGTTGCACTGAAAAACTTAGAATTTACTGAAAAACCCGCATTAGACGAAATGCACAGTGTAGTACATAGTATATGAGTGAGTTGCACTGAAAAACTTAGAATTTACTGAAAAACCCGCATTAGACGAAATGCACAGTGTAGTACATTGTATATGAGTGAGTTGCACTGAAAAACTTAGAATTTACTGAATAACCCGCATTAGACGAAATGCACAGTGTAGTACATTGTATATGAGTGAGTTGCACTGAAAAACTTAGAATTTACTGAAAAACCCGCATTAGACGAAATGCACAGTGTAGTACATTGTATATGAGTGAGTTGCACTGAAAAACTTAGAATTTACTGAAAAACCCGCATTAGACGAAATGCACAGAGTAGTACATAGTATATAAGTGAGTTGCACTTAAAAAGTTAGAATTTACTGAAAAACCCGCATTAGACGAAATGCACAGTGTAGTACATTGTATATGAGTGAGTTGCACTGAAAAACTTAGAATTTACTGAAAAACCCGCATTAGACGAAATGCACAGTGTAGTACATTGTATATGAGTGAGTTGCACTGAAAAACTTAGAATTTACTGAAAAACCCGCATTAGAGGAAATGCACAGTGTAGTACATAGTATATAAGTGAGTTGCACTTAAAAAGTTAGAATTTACTGAAAAACCCGCATTAGACGAAATGCACAGTGTAGTACACTGTATATGAGTGAGTTGCACTGAAAAACTTAGAATTTACTGAAAAACCCGCATTAGACGAAATGCACAGTGTAGTACATTGTATATGAGTGAGTCTCACTGAAAAACTTAGAATTTATTGAAAAACCCGCATTAGACGAAATGCACAGTGTAGTACATAGTATATGAGTGAGTTGCACTGAAAAACTTAGAATTTACTGAAAAACCCGCATTAGACGAAATGCACAGTGTAGTACATTGTATATGAGTGAGTTGCACGGAAAAACTTAGAATTTACTGAAAAACCCGCATTAGACGAAATACACAGAGTAGTACATAGTATATAAGTGAGTTGCACTTAAAAAGTTAGAATTTACTGAAAAACCCGCATTAGACGAAATGCACAGTGTAGTACATTGTATATGAGTGAGTTGCACTGAAAAACTTAGAATTTACTGAAAAACCCGCATTAGACGAAATGCACAGTGTAGTACATTGTATATGAGTGAGTTGCACTGAAAAACTTAGAATTTACTGAAAAACCCGCATTAGAGGAAATGCACAGTGTAGTACATAGTATATAAGTGAGTTGCACTTAAAAAGTTAGAATTTACTGAAAAACCCGCATTAGACGAAATGCACAGTGTAGTACACTGTATATGAGTGAGTTGCACTGAAAAACTTAGAATTTACTGAAAAACCCGCATTAGACGAAATGCACAGTGTAGTACATTGTATATGAGTGAGTCTCACTGAAAAACTTAGAATTTATTGAAAAACCCGCATTAGACGAAATGCACAGTGTAGTACATAGTATATGAGTGAGTTGCACTGAAAAACTTAGAATTTACTGAAAAACCCGCATTAGACGAAATGCACAGTGTAGTACATTGTATATGAGTGAGTTGCACGGAAAAACTTAGAATTTACTGAAAAACCCGCATTAGACGAAATACACAGAGTAGTACATAGTATATAAGTGAGTTGCACTTAAAAAGTTAGAATTTACTGAAAAACCCGCATTAGACGAAATGCACAGTGTAGTACATTGTATATGAGTGAGTTGCACTGAAAAACTTAGAATTTACTGAAAAACCCGCATTAGACGAAATGCACAGTGTAGTACATTGTATATGAGTGAGTTGCACTGAAAAACTTAGAATTTACTGAAAAACCCGCATTAGACGAAATGCACAGTGTAGTACATAGTATATAAGTGAGTTGCACTTAAAAAGTTAGAATTTACTGAAAAACCCGCATTAGACGAAATGCACAGTGTAGTACATTGTATATGAGTGAGTTGCACTGAAAAACTTAGAATTTACTGAAAAACCCGCATTAGACGAAATGCACAGTGTAGTACATTGTATATGAGTGAGTTGCACTGAAAAACTTAGAATTTACTGAAAAACCCGCATTAGACGAAATGCACAGTGTAGTACATAGTATATGAGTGAGTTGCACTGAAAAACTTAGAATTTACTGAAAAACCCGCATTAGACGAAATGCACAGTGTAGTACATTGTATATGAGTGAGTTGCACTGAAAAACTTAGAATTTACTGAAAAACCCGCATTAGACGAAATGCACAGGGTAGTACATAGTATATGAGTGAGTTGCACTGAAAAACTTAGAATTTACTGAAAAACCCGCATTAGACGAAATGAACAGTGTAGTACATTGTATATGAGTGAGTTGCACTGAAAAACTTTGAATTTACTGAAAAACCCGCATTAGACGAAATGCACAGTGTAGTACATTGTATATGAGTGAGTCTCACTGAAAAACTTAGAATTTATTGAAAAACCCGCATTAGACGAAATGCACAGTGTAGTACATAGTATATGAGTGAGTTGCACTGAAAAACTTAGAATTTACTGAAAAACCCGCATTAGACGAAATGCACAGTGTAGTACATTGTATATGAGTGAGTTGCACTGAAAAACTTAGAATTTATTGAAAAACCCGCATTAGACGAAATGCACAGTGTATTACATAGTATATGAGTGAGTTGCACTGAAAAACTTAGAATTTACTGAAAAACCCGCATTAGACGAAATGCACAGTGTAGTACATAGTATATGAGTGAGTTGCACTGAAAAACTTAGAATTTACTGAAAAACCCGCATTAGACGATATGCACAGTGTAGTACATAGTATATGAGTGAGTTGCACTGAAAAACTTAGAATTTACTGAAAAGCCCGCATTAGACGAAATGCACAGTGTAGTACATTGTATATGAGTGAGTTGCACTGAAAAACTTAGAATTTACTGAAAAACCCGCATTAGACGAAATGCACAGTGTAGTACATTGTATATGAGTGAGTTGCACTGAAAAACTTAGAATTTACTGAAAAACCCGCATTAGACGAAATGCACAGAGTAGTACATAGTATATAAGTGAGTTGCACTTAAAAAGTTAGAATTTACTGAAAAACCCGCATTAGACGAAATGCACAGTGTAGTACATTGTATATGAGTGAGTTGCACTGAAAAACTTAGAATTTACTGAAAAACCCGCATTAGACGAAATGCACAGTGTAGTACATTGTATATGAGTGATTTGCACTGAAAAACTTAGAATTTACTGAAAAACCCGCATTAGAGGAAATGCACAGTGTAGTACATAGTATATAAGTGAGTTGCACTTAAAAAGTTAGAATTTACTGAAAAACCCGCATTAGACGAAATGCACAGTGTAGTACACTGTATATGAGTGAGTTGCACTGAAAAACTTAGAATTTACTGAAAAACCCGCATTAGACGAAATGCACAGTGTAGTACATTGTATATGAGTGAGTCTCACTGAAAAACTTAGAATTTATTGAAAAACCCGCATTAGACGAAATGCACAGTGTAGTACATAGTATATGAGTGAGTTGCACTGAAAAACTTAGAATTTACTGAAAAACCCGCATTAGACGAAATGCACAGTGTAGTACATTGTATATGAGTGAGTTGCACTGAAAAACTTAGAATTTACTGAAAAACCCGCATTAGACGAAATGCACAGTGTAGTACATTGTATATGAGTGAGTTGCACTGAAAAACTTAGAATTTATTGAAAAACCCGCATTAGACGAAATGCACAGTGTAGTACATTGTATATGAGTGAGTTGCACTGAAAAACTTAGAATTTACTGAAAAACCCGCATTAGACGAAATGCACAGTGTAGTACATAGTATATGAGTGAGTTGCACTGAAAAACTTAGAATTTACTGAAAAACCCGCATTAGACGAAATGCACAGTGTAGTACATTGTATATGAGTGAGTTGCACTGAAAAACTTAGAATTTACTGAAAAACCCGCATTAGACGAAATGCACAGGGTAGTACATAGTATATGAGTGAGTTGCACTGAAAAACTTAGAATTTATTGAAAAACCCGCATTAGACGAAATGCACAGTGTAGTACATAGTATATGAGTGAGTTGCACTGAAAAACTTAGAATTTACTGAAAAACCCGCATTAGACGAAATGCACAGTGTAGTACATTGTATATGAGTGAGTTGCACTGAAAAACTTAGAATTTATTGAAAAACCCGCATTAGACGAAATGCACAGTGTATTACATAGTATATGAGTGAGTTGCACTGAAAAACTTAGAATTTACTGAAAAACCCGCATTAGACGAAATGCACAGTGTAGTACATAGTATATGAGTGAGTTGCACTGAAAAACTTAGAATTTACTGAAAAACCCGCATTAGACGATATGCACAGTGTAGTACATAGTATATGAGTGAGTTGCACTGAAAAACTTAGAATTTACTGAAAAACCCGCATTAGACGAAATGCACAGTGTAGTACATTGTATATGAGTGAGTTGCACTGAAAAACTTAGAATTTACTGAAAAACCCGCATTAGACGAAATGCACAGTGTAGTACATTGTATATGAGTGAGTTGCACTGAAAAACTTAGAATTTACTGAAAAACCCGCATTAGACGAAATGCACAGAGTAGTACATAGTATATAAGTGAGTTGCACTTAAAAAGTTAGAATTTACTGAAAAACCCGCATTAGACGAAATGCACAGTGTAGTACATTGTATATGAGTGAGTTGCACTGAAAAACTTAGAATTTACTGAAAAACCCGCATTAGACGAAATGCACAGTGTAGTACATTGTATATGAGTGATTTGCACTGAAAAACTTAGAATTTACTGAAAAACCCGCATTAGAGGAAATGCACAGTGTAGTACATAGTATATAAGTGAGTTGCACTTAAAAAGTTAGAATTTACTGAAAAACCCGCATTAGACGAAATGCACAGTGTAGTACACTGTATATGAGTGAGTTGCACTGAAAAACTTAGAATTTACTGAAAAACCCGCATTAGACGAAATGCACAGTGTAGTACATTGTATATGAGTGAGTCTCACTGAAAAACTTAGAATTTATTGAAAAACCCGCATTAGACGAAATGCACAGTGTAGTACATAGTATATGAGTGAGTTGCACTGAAAAACTTAGAATTTACTGAAAAACCCGCATTAGACGAAATGCACAGTGTAGTACATTGTATATGAGTGAGTTGCACTGAAAAACTTAGAATTTACTGAAAAACCCGCATTAGACGAAATGCACAGTGTAGTACATTGTATATGAGTGAGTTGCACTGAAAAACTTAGAATTTATTGAAAAACCCGCATTAGACGAAATGCACAGTGTAGTACATTGTATATGAGTGAGTTGCACTGAAAAACTTAGAATTTACTGAAAAACCCGCATTAGACGAAATGCACAGTGTAGTACATAGTATATGAGTGAGTTGCACTGAAAAACTTAGAATTTACTGAAAAACCCGCATTAGACGAAATGCACAGTGTAGTACATTGTATATGAGTGAGTTGCACTGAAAAACTTAGAATTTACTGAAAAACCCGCATTAGACGAAATGCACAGGGTAGTACATAGTATATGAGTGAGTTGCACTGAAAAACTTAGAATTTACTGAAAAACCCGCATTAGACGAAATGCACAGTGTAGTACATTGTATATGAGTGAGTTGCACTGAAAAACTTTGAATTTACTGAAAAACCCGCATTAGACCAAATGCACAGTGTAGTACATTGTATATGAGTGAGTTGCACTGAAAAACTTAGAATTTATTGAAAAACCCGCATTAGACGAAATGCACAGTGTAGTACATAGTATATGAGTGAGTTGCACTGAAAAACTTAGAATTTACTGAAAAACCCGCATTAGACGAAATGCACAGTGTAGTACATAGTATATGAGTGAGTTGCACTGAAAAACTTAGAATTTACTGAAAAACCCGCATTAGACGAAATGCACAGTGTAGTACACTGTATATGAGTGAGTTGCACTGAAAAACTTAGAATTTACTGAAAAACCCGCATTAGACGAAATGCACAGTGTAGTACATTGTATATGAGTGAGTCTCACTGAAAAACTTAGAATTTATTGAAAAACCCGCATTAGACGAAATGCACAGTGTAGTACATAGTATATGAGTGAGTTGCACTGAAAAACTTAGAATTTACTGAAAAACCCGCATTAGACGAAATGCACAGTGTAGTACATTGTATATGAGTGAGTTGCACTGAAAAACTTAGAATTTACTGAAAAACCCGCATTAGACGAAATGCACAGTGTAGTACATTGTATATGAGTGAGTTGCACTGAAAAACTTAGAATTTACTGAAAAACCCGCATTAGACGAAATGCACAGTGTAGTACATTGTATATGAGTGAGTTGCACTGAAAAACTTAGAATTTACTGAAAAACCCGCATTAGACGAAATGCACAGTGTAGTACATAGTATATGAGTGAGTTGCACTGAAAAACTTAGAATTTACTGAAAAACCCGCATTAGACGAAATGCACAGTGTAGTACATTGTATATGAGTGAGTTGCACTGAAAAACTTAGAATTTACTGAAAAACCCGCATTAGACGAAATGCACAGGGTAGTACATAGTATATGAGTGAGTTGCACTGAAAAACTTAGAATTTACTGAAAAACCCGCATTAGACGAAATGCACAGTGTAGTACATTGTATATGAGTGAGTTGCACTGAAAAACTTTGAATTTACTGAAAAACCCGCATTAGACGAAATGCACAGTGTAGTACATTGTATATGAGTGAGTTGCACTGAAAAACTTAGAATTTATTGAAAAACCCGCATTAGACGAAATGCACAGTGTAGTACATAGTATATGAGTGAGTTGCACTGAAAAACTTAGAATTTACTGAAAAACCCGCATTAGACGAAATGCACAGTGTAGTACATTGTATATGAGTGAGTTGCACTGAAAAACTTAGAATTTATTGAAAAACCCGCATTAGACGAAATGCACAGTGTATTACATAGTATATGAGTGAGTTGCACTGAAAAACTTAGAATTTACTGAAAAACCCGCATTAGACGAAATGCACAGTGTAGTACATAGTATATGAGTGAGTTGCACTGAAAAACTTAGAATTTACTGAAAAACCCGCATTAGACGATATGCACAGTGTAGTACATAGTATATGAGTGAGTTGCACTGAAAAACTTAGAATTTACTGAAAAACCCGCATTAGACGAAATGCACAGTGTAGTACATTGTATATGAGTGAGTTGCACTGAAAAACTTAGAATTTACTGAAAAACCCGCATTAGACGAAATGCACAGTGTAGTACATTGTATATGAGTGAGTTGCACTGAAAAACTTAGAATTTACTGAAAAACCCGCATTAGACGAAATGCACAGAGTAGTACATAGTATATAAGTGAGTTGCACTTAAAAAGTTAGAATTTATTGAAAAACCCGCATTAGACGAAATGCACAGTGTAGTACATTGTATATGAGTGAGTTGCACTGAAAAACTTAGAATTTACTGAAAAACCCGCATTAGACGAAATGCACAGTGTAGTACATTGTATATGAGTGAGTTGCACTGAAAAACTTAGAATTTACTGAAAAACCCGCATTAGAGGAAATGCACAGTGTAGTACATAGTATATAAGTGAGTTGCACTTAAAAAGTTAGAATTTACTGAAAAACCCGCATTAGACGAAATGCACAGTGTAGTACACTGTATATGAGTGAGTTGCACTGAAAAACTTATAATTTACTGAAAAACCCGCATTAGACGAAATGCACAGTGTAGTACATTGTATATGAGTGAGTCTCACTGAAAAACTTAGAATTTATTGAAAAACCCGCATTAGACGAAATGCACAGTGTAGTACATAGTATATGAGTGAGTTGCACTGAAAAACTTAGAATTTACTGAAAAACCCGCATTAGACGAAATGCACAGTGTAGTACATTGTATATGAGTGAGTTGCACTGAAAAACTTAGAATTTACTGAAAAACCCGCATTAGACGAAATGCACAGTGTAGTACATTGTATATGAGTGAGTTGCACTGAAAAACTTAGAATTTATTGAAAAACCCGCATTAGACGAAATGCACAGTGTAGTACATTGTATATGAGTGAGTTGCACTGAAAAACTTAGAATTTACTGAAAAACCCGCATTAGACGAAATGCACAGTGTAGTACATTGTATATGAGTGAGTTGCACTGAAAAACTTAGAATTTACTGAAAAACCCGCATTAGACGAAATGCACAGTGTAGTACATTGTATATGAGTGAGTTGCAACTGAAAAACTTAGAATTTACTGAAAAACCCGCATTAGACGAAATGCACAGAGTAGTACATAGTATATAAGTGAGTTGCACTTAAAAAGTTAGAATTTACTGAAAAACCCGCATTAGACGAAATGCACAGTGTAGTACATTGTATATGAGTGAGTTGCACTGAAAAACTTAGAATTTACTGAAAAACCCGCATTAGACGAAATGCACAGTGTAGTACATTGTATATGAGTGAGTTGCACTGAAAAACTTAGAATTTACTGAAAAACCCGCATTAGAGGAAATGCACAGTGTAGTACATAGTATATAAGTGAGTTGCACTTAAAAAGTTAGAATTTACTGAAAACCCGCATTAGACGAAATGTACAGTGTAGTACACTGTATATGAGTGAGTTGCACTGAAAAACTTAGAATTTACTGAAAAACCCGCATTAGACGAAATGCACAGTGTAAGTACATTGTATATGAGTGAGTCTCACTGAAAAACTTAGAATTTATTGAAAAACCCGCATTAGACGAAATGCACAGTGTAGTACATAGTATATGAGTGAGTTGCACTGAAAAACTTAGAATTTACTGAAAAACCCGCATTAGACGAAATGCACAGTGTAGTACATAGTATATGAGTGAGTTGCACTGAAAAACTTAGAATTTACTGAAAAACCCGCATTAGAAGAAATGCACAGTGTAGTACATAGTATATGAGTGAGTTGCACTGAAAAACTTAGAATTTACTGAAAAACCCGCATTAGACGAAATGCACAGTGTAGTACATTGTATATGAGTGAGTTGAGCTGAAAAACTTAGAATTTACTGAAAAACCCGCATTAGACGAAATGCACAGTGTAGTACATTGTATATGAGTGAGTTGCACTGAAAAACTTAGAATTTATTGAAAAAACCCGCATTAGACGAAATGCACAGTGTAGTACATTGTATATGAGTGAGTTGCACTGAAAAACTTAGAATTTACTGAAAAACCCGCATTAGACGAAATGCACAGTGTAGTACATTGTATATGAGTGAGTTGCACTGAAAAACTTAGAATTTATTGAAAAACCCGCATTAGACGAAATGCACAGTGTAGTACATAGTATATGAGTGAGTTGCACTGAAAAACTTAGAATTTACTGAAAAACCCGCATTAGACGAAATGCACAGTGTAGTACATAGTATATGAGTGAGTTGCACTGAAAAACTTAGAATTACTGAAAAACCCGCATTAGACGAAATGCACAGTGTAGTACATTGTATATGAGTGAGTTGCACTGAAAAACTTAGAATTTACTGAAAAACCCGCAGTAGACGAAATGCACAGTGTAGTACATTGTATTGAGTGAGTTGCACTGAAAAACTTAGAATTTATTGAAAAACCCGCATTAGACGAAATGCACAGTGTAGTACATAGTATATGAGTGAGTTGCACTGAAAAACTTAGAATTTACTGAAAAACCCGCATTAGACGAAATGCACAGTGTAGTACATAGTATATGAGTGAGTTGCACTGAAAAACTTAGAATTTACTGAAAAACCCGCATTAGACGAAATGCACAGTGTAGTACATAGTATATGAGTGAGTTGCACTGAAAAACTTAGAATTTACTGAAAAACCCGCATTAGACGAAATGCAAAGTGTAGTACATTGTATATGAGTGAGTTGCACTGAAAAACTTAGAATTTACTGAAAAACCCGCATTAGACGAAATGCACAGTGTAGTACATTGTATATGAGTGAGTTGCACTGAAAAACTTAGAATTTATTGAAAAACCCGCATTAGACGAAATGCACAGTGTAGTACATAGTATATGAGTGAGTTGCACTGAAAAACTTAGAATTTACTGAAAAACCCGCATTAGACGAAATGCACAGTGTAGTACATAGTATATGAGTGAGTTGCACTGAAAAACTTAGAATTTACTGAAAAACCCGCATTAGACGAAATGCACAGTGTAGTACATAGTATATGAGTGAGTTGCACTGAAAAACTTAGAATTTACTGAAAAACCCGCATTAGACGAAATGCAAAGTGTAGTACATTGTATATGAGTGAGTTGCACTGAAAAACTTAGAAATTTACTGAAAAACCCGCATTAGACGAAATGCACAGTGTAGTACATAGTATATGAGTGAGTTGCACTGAAAAACTTAGAATTTACTGAAAAACCCTCATTAGACGAAATGCACAGTGTAGTACATTGTATATGAGTGAGTTGCACTGAAAAACTTAAAATTTACTGAAAAACCCGCATTAGACGAAATGCACAGTGTAGTACATTGTATATGAGTGAGTTGCACTGAAAACTTAGAATTTATTGAAAAACCCGCATTAGACGAAATGCACAGTGTAGTACTTAGTATATGAGTGAGTTGTACTGAAAAACTTAGAATTTACTGAAAAACCCGCATTAGACGAAATGCACAGTGTAGTACATTGTATATGAGTGAGTTGCACTGAAAAACTTAGAATTTACTGAAAAACCCGCATTAGACGAAATGCACAGTGTAGTACATTTTATATGAGTGAGTTGCACTGAAAAACTTAGAATTTACTGAAAAACCCGCATTAGAGGAAATGCACAGTGTAGTACATAGTATATAAGTGAGTTGCACTTAAAAGTTAGAATTTACTGAAAAACCCGCATTAGACGAAATGCACAGTGTAGTATATTGTATATGAGTGAGTTGCACTGAAAAACTTAGAATTTACTGAAAAACCCGCATTAGACGAAATGCACAGTGTAGTACATTGTATATGAGTGAGTTGCACTGAAAAACTTAGAATTTACTGAAAAAACCCGCATTAGACGAAATGCACAGTGTAGTACATAGTATATGAGTGAGTTGCACTGAAATACTTAGAATTTACTGAAAAACCCCCATTAGACGAAATGCAAAGTGTAGTACATTGTATATGAGTGAGTTGCACTGAAGAACTTAGAATTTATTGAAAAACCCGCATTAGACGAAATGCACAGTGTAGTACATAGTATATGAGTGAGTTGCACTGAAAAACTTAGAATTTACTGAAAAACCCGCATTAGACGAAATGCACAGTGTAGTACATTGTATATGAGTGAGTTGCACTGAAAAACTTAGAATTTACTGAAAAACCCGCATTAGACGAAATGCACAGAGTAGTACATAGTATATAAGTGAGTTGCACTTAAAAAGTTAGAATTTACTGAAAAACCCGCATTAGACGAAATGCACAGTGTAGTACATTGTATATGCGTGAGTTGCACTGAAAAACTTAGAATTTACTGAAAAACCCGCATTAGACGAAATGCACAGTGTAGTACATTGTATATGAGTGAGTTGCACTGAAAAACTTAGAATTTACTGAAAAACCCGCATTAGAGGAAATGCACAGTGTAGTACATAGTATATAAGTGAGTTGCACTTAAAAAGTTAGAATTTACTGAAAAACCCCGCATTAGACGAAATGTACAGTGTAGTACACTGTATATGAGTGAGTTGCACTGAAAAACTTAGAATTTACTGAAAAACCCGCATTAGACGAAATGCACAGTGTAGTACATTGTATATGAGTGAGTCTCACTGAAAAACTTAGAATTTATTGAAAAACCCGCATTAGACGAAATGCACAGTGTAGTACATAGTATATGAGTGAGTTGCACTGAAAAACTTAGAATTTACTGAAAAACCCGCATTAGACGAAATGCACAGTGTAGTACATAGTATATGAGTGAGTTGCACTGAAAAACTTAGAATTTACTGAAAAACCCGCATTAGAAGAAATGCACAGTGTAGTACATAGTATATGAGTGAGTTGCACTGAAAAACTTAGAATTTACTGAAAAACCCGCATTAGACGAAATGCACAGTGTAGTACATTGTATATGAGTGAGTTGAGCTGAAAAACTTAGAATTTACTGAAAAACCCGCATTAGACGAAATGCACAGTGTAGTACATTGTATATGAGTGAGTTGCACTGAAAAACTTAGAATTTATTGAAAAACCCGCATTAGACGAAATGCACAGTGTAGTACATTGTATATGAGTGAGTTGCACTGAAAAACTTAGAATTTACTGAAAAACCCGCATTAGACGAAATGCACAGTGTAGTACATTGTATATGAGTGAGTTGCACTGAAAAACTTAGAATTTATTGAAAAACCCGCATTAGACGAAATGCACAGTGTAGTACATAGTATATGAGTGAGTTGCACTGAAAAACTTAGAATTTACTGAAAAACCCGCATTAGACGAAATGCACAGTGTAGTACATAGTATATGAGTGAGTTGCACTGAAAAACTTAGAATTTACTGAAAAACCCGCATTAGACGAAATGCACAGTGTAGTACATTGTATATGAGTGAGTTGCACTGAAAAACTTAGAATTTACTGAAAAACCCGCAGTAGACGAAATGCACAGTGTAGTACATTGTATTGAGTGAGTTGCACTGAAAAACTTAGAATTTATTGAAAAACCCGCATTAGACGAAATGCACAGTGTAGTACATAGTATATGAGTGAGTTGCACTGAAAAACTTAGAATTTACTGAAAAACCCGCATTAGACGAAATGCACAGTGTAGTACATAGTATATGAGTGAGTTGCACTGAAAAACTTAGAATTTACTGAAAAAACCCGCATTAGACGAAATGCACAGTGTAGTACATAGTATATGAGTGAGTTGCACTGAAAAACTTAGAATTTACTGAAAAACCCGCATTAGACGAAATGCAAAGTGTAGTACATTGTATATGAGTGAGTTGCACTGAAAAACTTAGAATTTACTGAAAAACCCGCATTAGACGAAATGCACAGTGTAGTACATTGTATATGAGTGAGTTGCACTGAAAAACTTAGAATTTATTGAAAAACCCGCATTAGACGAAATGCACAGTGTAGTACATAGTATATGAGTGAGTTGCACTGAAAAACTTAGAATTTACTGAAAAACCCGCATTAGACGAAATGCACAGTGTAGTACATAGTATATGAGTGAGTTGCACTGAAAAACTTAGAATTTACTGAAAAACCCGCATTAGACGAAATGCACAGTGTAGTACATAGTATATGAGTGAGTTGCACTGAAAAACTTAGAATTTACTGAAAAACCCGCATTAGACGAAATGCAAAGTGTAGTACATTGTATATGAGTGAGTTGCACTGAAAAACTTAGAATTTACTGAAAAACCCGCATTAGACGAAATGCACAGTGTAGTACATAGTATATGAGTGAGTTGCACTGAAAAACTTAGAATTTACTGAAAAACCCTCATTAGACGAAATGCACAGTGTAGTACATTGTATATGAGTGAGTTGCACTGAAAAACTTAGAATTTACTGAAAAACCCGCATTAGACGAAATGCACAGTGTAGTACATTGTATATGAGTGAGTTGCACTGAAAAACTTAGAATTTATTGAAAAACCCGCATTAGACGAAATGCACAGTGTAGTACTTAGTATATGAGTGAGTTGTACTGAAAAACTTAGAATTTACTGAAAAACCCGCATTAGACGAAATGCACAGTGTAGTACATTGTATATGAGTGAGTTGCACTGAAAAACTTAGAATTTACTGAAAAACCCCGCATTAGACGAAATGCACAGTGTAGTACATTTTATATGAGTGAGTTGCACTGAAAAACTTAGAATTTACTGAAAAACCCCGCATTAGAGGAAATGCACAGTGTAGTACATAGTATATAAGTGAGTTGCACTTAAAAAGTTAGAATTTACTGAAAAACCCGCATTAGACGAAATGCACAGTGTAGTATATTGTATATGAGTGAGTTGCACTGAAAAACTTAGAATTTACTGAAAAACCCGCATTAGACGAAATGCACAGTGTAGTACATTGTATATGAGTGAGTTGCACTGAAAAACTTAGAATTTACTGAAAAACCGCATTAGACGAAATGCACAGTGTAGTACATAGTATATGAGTGAGTTGCACTGAAATACTTAGAATTTACTGAAAAACCCGCATTAGACGAAATGCAAAGTGTAGTACATTGTATATGAGTGAGTTGCACTGAAGAACTTAGAATTTATTGAAAAACCCGCATTAGACGAAATGCACAGTGTAGTACATAGTATATGAGTGAGTTGCACTGAAAAACTTAGAATTTACTGAAAAACCCTCATTAAACGAAATGCACATTGTAGTACATTGTATATGAGTGAGTTGCACTGAAAAACTTAAAATTTACTGAAAAACCCGCATTAGACGAAATGCACAGTGTAGTACATTGTATATGAGTGAGTTGCACTGAAAAACTTAGAATTTATTGAAAAACCCGCATTAGACGAAATGCACAGTGTAGTACATAGTATATGAGTGAGTTGCACTGAAAAACTTAGAATTTACTGAAAAACCCGCATTAGACGAAATGCACAGTGTAGTACATAGTATATGAGTGAGTTGCACTGAAAAACTTAGAATTTACTGAAAAACCCGCATTAGACGAAATGCACAGTGTAGTACATTGTATATGAGTGAGTTGCACTGAAAAACTTAGAATTTACTGAAAAACCCGCATTAGACGAAATGCACAGTGTAGTACATTGTATATGAGTGAGTTGCACTGAAAAACTTAGAATTTACTGAAAACCCCCATTAGACGAAATGCACAGTGTAGTACATAGTATATGAGTGAGTTGCACTGAAAAACTTAGAATTTACTGAAAAACCCGCATTAGACGAAATGCACAGTGTAGTACATAGTATATGAGTGAGTTGCACTGAAAAACTTAGAATTTACTGAAAAACCCGCATTAGACGAAATGCACAGTGTAGTACATTGTATATGAGTGAGTTGCACTGAAAAACTTAGAATTTACTGAAAAACCCGCATTAGACGAAATGCACAGTGTAGTACATTGTATATGAGTGAGTTGCACTGAAAAACTTAGAATTTACAGAAAAACCCGCATTAGACGAAATGCACAGTGTAGTACATTGTATATGAGTGAGTTGCACTGAAAAACTTAGAATTTACTGAAAAACCCGCATTACACGAAATGCACAGTGTAGTACATTGTATATGAGTGAGTTGCACTGAAAAACTTAGAATTTACTGAAAAACCCGCATTAGACGAAATGCACAGAGTAGTACATAGTATATAAGTGAGTTGCACTTAAAAAGTTAGAATTTACTGAAAAACCCGCATTAGACGAAATGCACAGTGTAGTACATTGTATATGAGTGAGTTGCACTGAAAAACTTAGAATTTACTGAAAAACCCGCATTAGACGAAATGCACAGTGTAGTACATTTTATATGAGTGAGTTGCACTGAAAAACTTAGAATTTACTGAAAAACCCGCATTAAAGGAAATGCACAGTGTAGTACATAGTATATAAGTGAGTTGCACTTAAAAAGTTAGAATTTACTGAAAAACCCGCATTAGACGAAATGCACAGTGTAGTATATTGTATATGAGTGAGTTGCACTGAAAAACTTAGAATTTACTGAAAAACCCGCATTAGACGAAATGCACAGTGTAGTACATTGTATATGAGTGAGTTGCCACTGAAAAAGTTAGAATTTACTGAAAAACCCGCATTAGACGAAATGCACAGTGTAGTACATTGTATATGAGTGAGTTGCACTGAAAAACTTAAATTTACTGAAAAACCCGCATTAGACGAAATGCACAGTGTAGTACATTGTATATGAGTGAGTTGCACTGAAAAACTTAGAATTTACTGAAAAACCCGCATTAGACGAAATGCACAGTGTAGTACATAGTATATGAGTGAGTTGCACTGAAAAACTTAGAATTTACTGAAAAACCCGCATTAGACGAAATGCACAGTGTAGTACATTGTATATGAGTGAGTTGCACTGAAAAACTTAGAATTTACAGAAAAACCCGCATTAGACGAAATGCACAGTGTAGTACATTGTATATGAGTGAGTTGCACTGAAAAACTTAGAATTTACTGAAAAACCCGCATTAGACGAAATGCACAGTGTAGTACATTGTATATGAGTGAGTTGCACTGAAAAACTTAGAATTTACTGAAAAACCCGCATTAGACGAAATGCACAGTGTAGTACATTGTATATGAGTGAGTTGCACTGAAAAACTTAGAATTTACTGAAAAACCCGCATTAGACGAAATGCACAGTGTAGTACATTGTATATGAGTGAGTTGCACTGAAAAAACTTAGAATTTACTGAAAAACCCGCATTAGACGAAATGCACAGTGTAGTACATTGTATATGAGTGAGTTGCACTGAAAAACTTAGAATTTACTGAAAAACCCGCATTAGACGAAATGCACAGTGTAGTACATAGTATATGAGTGAGTTGCACTGAAAAACTTAGAATTTACTGAAAAACCCGCATTAGACGAAATGCACAGTGTAGTACATTGTATATGAGTGAGTTGCACTGAAAAACTTAGAATTTACTGAAAAACCCGCAGTAGACGAAATGCACAGTGTAGTACATTGTATTGAGTGAGTTGCACTGAAAAACTTAGAATTTATTTGAAAAACCCGCATTAGACGAAATGCACAGTGTAGTACATAGTATATGAGTGAGTTGCACTGAAAAACTTAGAATTTACTGAAAAACCCGCATTAGACGAAATGCACAGTGTAGTACATAGTATATGAGTGAGTTGCACTGAAAAACTTAGAATTTACTGAAAAACCCGCATTAGACGAAATGCACAGTGTAGTACATAGTATATGAGTGAGTTGCACTGAAAAACTTAGAATTTACTGAAAAACCCGCATTAGACGAAATGCAAAGTGTAGTACATTGTATATGAGTGAGTTGCACTGAAAAACTTAGAATTTACTGAAAAACCCGCATTAGACGAAATGCACAGTGTAGTACATTGTATATGAGTGAGTTGCACTGAAAAACTTAGAATTTATTGAAAAACCCGCATTAGACGAAATGCACAGTGTAGTACATAGTATATGAGTGAGGTTGCACTGAAAAACTTAGAATTTACTGAAAAACCCGCATTAGACGAAATGCACAGTGTAGTACATAGTATATGAGTGAGTTGCACTGAAAAACTTAGAATTTACTGAAAAACCCGCATTAGACGAAATGCACAGTGTAGTACATAGTATATGAGTGAGTTGCACTGAAAAACTTAGAATTTACTGAAAAACCCGCATTAGACGAAATGCAAAGTGTAGTACATTGTATATGAGTGAGTTGCACTGAAAAACTTAGAATTTACTGAAAAACCCGCATTAGACGAAATGCACAGTGTAGTACATAGTATATGAGTGAGTTGCACTGAAAAACTTAAAATTTACTGAAAAACCCGCATTAGACGAAATGCACAGTGTAGTACATTGTATATGAGTGAGTTGCACTGAAAAACTTAGAATTTATTGAAAAACCCGCATTAGACGAAATGCACAGTGTAGTACTTAGTATATGAGTGAGTTGTACTGAAAAACTTAGAATTTACTGAAAAACCCGCATTAGACGAAATGCACAGTGTAGTACATTGTATATGAGTGAGTTGCACTGAAAAACTTAGAATTTACTGAAAAACCCGCATTAGACGAAATGCACAGTGTAGTACATTTTATATGAGTGAGTTGCACTGAAAAACTTAGAATTTACTGAAAAACCCGCATTAGAGGAAATGCACAGTGTAGTACATAGTATATAAGTGAGTTGCACTTAAAAAGTTAGAATTTACTGAAAAACCCGCATTAGACGAAATGCACAGTGTAGTATAATTGTATATGAGTGAGTTGCACTGAAAAACTTAGAATTTACTGAAAAACCCGCATTAGACGAAATGCACAGTGTAGTACATTGTATATGAGTGAGTTGCACTGAAAAACTTAGAATTTACTGAAAAACCGCATTAGACGAAATGCACAGTGTAGTACATAGTATATGAGTGAGTTGCACTGAAATACTTAGAATTTACTGAAAAACCCGCATTAGACGAAATGCAAAGTGTAGTACATTGTATATGAGTGAGTTGCACTGAAGAACTTAGAATTTATTGAAAAACCCGCATTAGACGAAATGCACAGTGTAGTACATAGTATATGAGTGAGTTGCACTGAAAAACTTAGAATTTACTGAAAAACCCTCATTAAACGAAATGCACAGTGTAGTACATTGTATATGAGTGAGTTGCACTGAAAAACTTAAAATTTACTGAAAAAACCCGCATTAGACGAAATGCACAGTGTAGTACATTGTATATGAGTGAGTTGCACTGAAAAACTTAGAATTTACTTGAAAAACCCGCATTAGACGAAATAGCACAGTGTAGTACATAGTATATGAGTGAGTTGCACTGAAAAACTTAGAATTTACTGAAAAACCCGCATTAGACGAAATGCACAGTGTAGTACATAGTATATGAGTGAGTTGCACTGAAAAACTTAGAATTTACTGAAAAACCCGCATTAGACGAAATGCACAGTGTAGTACATTGTATATGAGTGAGTTGCACTGAAAAACTTAGAATTTACTGAAAAACCCGCATTAGACGAAATGCACAGTGTAGTACATTGTATATGAGTGAGTTGCACTGAAAAACTTAGAATTTACTGAAAAACCCGCATTAGACGAAATGCACAGTGTAGTACATAGTATATGAGTGAGTTGCACTGAAAAACTTAGAATTTACTGAAACCGCATTAGACGAAATGCACAGTGTAGTACATAGTATATGAGTGAGTTGCACTGAAAAACTTAGAATTTACTGAAAAACCCGCATTAGACGAAATGCACAGTGTAGTACATTGTATATGAGTGAGTTGCACTGAAAAACCTTAGAATTTACTGAAAAACCCGCATTAGACGAAATGCACAGTGTAGTACATTGTATATGAGTGAGTTGCACTGAAAAACTTAGAATTTACTGAAAAACCCGCATTAGACGAAATGCACAGTGTAGTACATTGTATATGAGTGAGTTGCACTGAAAAACTTAGAATTTACTGAAAAACCCGCATTACACGAAATGCACAGTGTAGTACATTGTATATGAGTGAGTTGCACTGAAAAACTTAGAATTTACTGAAAAACCCGCATTAGACGAAATGCACAGAGTAGTACATAGTATATAAGTGAGTTGCACTTAAAAAGTTAGAATTTACTGAAAAACCCGCATTAGACGAAATGCACAGTGTAGTACATTGTATATGAGTGAGTTGCACTGAAAAACTTAGAATTTACTGAAAAACCCGCATTAGACGAAATGCACAGTGTAGTACATTTTATATGAGTGAGTTGCACTGAAAAACTTAGAATTTACTGAAAAACCCGCATTAAAGGAAATGCACAGTGTAGTACATAGTATATAAGTGAGTTGCACTTAAAAAGTTAGAATTTACTGAAAAACCCGCATTAGACGAAATGCACAGTGTAGTATATTGTATATGAAGTGAGTTGCACTGAAAAACTTAGAATTTACTGAAAAACCCGCATTAGACGAAATGCACAGTGTAGTACATTGTATATGAGTGAGTTCCACTGAAAAAGTTAGAATTTACTGAAAAACCCGCATTAGACGAAATGCACAGTGTAGTACATTGTATATGAGTGAGTTGCACTGAAAAACTTAAAATTTACTGAAAAACCCGCATTAGACGAAATGCACAGTGTAGTACATTGTATATGAGTGAGTTGCACTGAAAAACTTAGAATTTACTGAAAAACCCGCATTAGACGAAATGCACAGTGTAGTACATAGTATATGAGTGAGTTGCACTGAAAAACTTAGAATTTACTGAAAAACCCGCATTAGACGAAATGCACAGTGTAGTACATTGTATATGAGTGAGTTGCACTGAAAAACTTAGAATTTACAGAAAAACCCGCATTAGACGAAATGCACAGTGTAGTACATTGTATATGAGTGAGTTGCACTGAAAAACTTAGAATTTACTGAAAAACCCGCATTAGACGAAATGCACAGTGTAGTACATTGTATATGAGTGAGTTGCACTGAAAAACTTAGAATTTACTGAAAAACCCGCATTAGACGAAATGCACAGTGTAGTACATTGTATATGAGTGAGTTGCACTGAAAAACTTAGAATTTACTGAAAAACCCGCATTAGACGAAATGCACAGTGTAGTACATTGTATATGAGTGAGTTGCACTGAAAAACTTAGAATTTACTGAAAAACCCGCATTACACGAAATGCACAGTGTAGTACATTGTATATGAGTGAGTTGCACTGAAAAACTTAGAATTTACTGAAAAACCCGCATTAGACGAAATGCACAGAGTAGTACATAGTATATAAGTGAGTTGCACTTAAAAAGTTAGAATTTACTGAAAAACCCGCATTAGACGAAATGCACAGTGTAGTACATTGTATATGAGTGAGTTGCACTGAAAAACTTAGAATTTACTGAAAAACCCGCATTAGACGAAATGCACAGTGTAGTACATTTTATATGAGTGAGTTGCACTGAAAAACTTAGAATTTACTGAAAAACCCGCATTAAAGGAAATGCACAGTGTAGTACATAGTATATAAGTGAGTTGCACTTAAAAAGTTAGAATTTACTGAAAAACCCGCATTAGACGAAATGCACAGTGTAGTATATTGTATATGAGTGAGTTGCACTGAAAAACTTAGAATTTACTGAAAAACCCGCATTAGACGAAATGCACAGTGTAGTACATTGTATATGAGTGAGTTCCACTGAAAAAGTTAGAATTTACTGAAAAACCCGCATTAGACGAAATGCACAGGTGTAGTACATTGTATATGAGTGAGTTGCACTGAAAAACTTAAAATTTACTGAAAAACCCGCATTAGACGAAATGCACAGTGTAGTACATTGTATATGAGTGAGTTGCACTGAAAAACTTAGAATTTACTGAAAAACCCGCATTAGACGAAATGCACAGTGTAGTACATAGTATATGAGTGAGTTGCACTGAAAAACTTAGAATTTACTGAAAAACCCGCATTAGACGAAATGCACAGTGTAGTACATTGTATATGAGTGAGTTGCACTGAAAAACTTAGAATTTACAGAAAAACCCGCATTAGAACGAAATGCACAGTGTAGTACATTGTATATGAGTGAGTTGCACTGAAAAACTTAGAATTTACTGAAAAACCCGCATTAGACGAAATGCACAGTGTAGTACATTGTATATGAGTGAGTTGCACTGAAAAACTTAGAATTTACTGAAAAACCCGCATTAGACGAAATGCACAGTGTAGTACATTGTATATGAGTGAGTTGCACTGAAAAACTTAGAATTTACTGAAAAACCCGCATTAGACGAAATGCACAGTGTAGTACATTGTATATGAGTGAGTTGCACTGAAAAACTTAGAATTTACTGAAAAACCCGCATTAGACGAAATGCACAGAGTAGTACATAGTATATAAGTGAGTTGCACTTAAAAAGTTAGAATTTACTGAAAAACCCGCATTAGACGAAATGCACAGTGTAGTACATTGTATATGAGTGAGTTGCACTGAAAAACTTAGAATTTACTGAAAAACCCGCATTAGACGAAGTGCACAGTGTAGTACATTGTATATGAGTGAGTTGCACTGAAAAACTTAGAATTTACTGAAAAACCCGCATTAGACGAAATGCACAGTGTAGTACATAGTATATGAGTGAGTTGCACTGAAAAACTTAGATTTACTGAAAAACCCGCATTAGACGAAATGCAAAGTGTAGTACATTGTATATGAGTGAGTTGCACTGAAAAACTTAGAATTTACTGAAAAACCCGCATTAGACGAAATGCACAGTGTAGTACATAGTATATGAGTGAGTTGCACTGAAAAACTTAGAATTTACTGAAAAACCCTCATTAGACGAAATGCACAGTGTAGTACATTGTATATGAGTGAGTTGCACTGAAAAACTTAAAATTTACTGAAAAACCCGCATTAGACGAAATGCACAGTGTAGTACATTGTATATGAGTGAGTTGCACTGAAAAACTTAGAATTTACTGAAAAACCCGCATTAGACGAAATGCACAGTGTAGTACATAGTATATGAGTGAGTTGCACTGAAAAACTTAGAATGTACTGAAAAACCCGCATTAGACGAAATGCACAGTGTAGTACATTGTATATGAGTGAGTTGCACTGAAAAAACTTAGAATTTACTGAAAAACCCGCATTAGACGAAATGCACAGTGTAGTACATAGTATATGAGTGAGTTGCACTGAAAAACTTAGAATTTACTGAAAAACCCGCATTAGACGAAATGCACTGTGTAGTACATTGTATATGAGTGAGTTGCACTGAAAAACTTTAGAATTTACAGAAAAACCCGCATTAGACGAAATGCACTGTGTAGTACATTGTATATGAGTGAGTTGCACTGAAAAACTTAGAATTTACTGAAAAACCCGCATTAGACGAAATGCACAGTGTAGTACATAGTATATGAGTGAGTTGCACTGAAAAACTTAGAATTTACTGAAAAACCCGCATTAGACGAAATGCACAGTTTAGTACATTGTATATGAGTGAGTTGCACTGAAAAACTTAGAATTTACTGAAAAACCCGCATTAGACGAAATGCACAGTGTAGTACATTGTATATGAGTGAGTTGCACTGAAAAACTTAGAATTTATTGAAAAACCCGCATTAGACGAAATGCACAGTGTAATACATTGTATATGAGTGAGTTGCACTGAAAAACTTAGAATTTACTGAAAAACCCGCATTAGACGAAATGCACAGTGTAGTACATTGTATATGAGTGAGTTGCACTGAAAAACTTAGAATTTATTGATAAACCCGCATTAGACGAAATGCACAGTGTAGTACATAGTATATGAGTGAGTTGCACTGAAAAACATAGAATTTACTGAAAAACCCGCATTAGACGAAATGCACAGTGTAGTACATAGAATATGAGTGAGTTGCACTGAAAAACTTAGAATTTACTGAAAAACCCGCATTAGACGAAATGCACAGTGTAGTACATTGTATATGAGTGAGTTGCACTGAAAAACTTAGAATTTATTGATAAACCCGCATTAGACGAAATGCACAGTGTAGTACATAGTATATGAGTGAGTTGCACTGAAAAACTTAGAATTTACTGAAAAACCCGCAGTAGACGAAATGCACAGTGTAGTACATTGTATATGAGTGAGTTGCACTGAAAAACTTAGAATTTATTGAAAAACCCGCATTAGACGAAATGCACAGTGTAGTACATAGAATATGAGTGAGTTGCACTGAAAAACTTAGAATTTACTGAAAAACCCTCATTAGACGAAATGCACAGTGTAGTACATTGTATATGAGTGAGTTGCACTGAAAAACTTAGAATTTATTGATAAACCCGCATTAGACGAAATGCACAGTGTAGTACATAGTATATGAGTGAGTTGCACTGAAAAACTTAGAATTTACTGAAAAACCCGCATTAGACGAAATGCACAGTGTAGTACATTGTATATGAGTGAGTTGCACTGAAAAACTTAGAATTTACTGAAAAACCCGCATTAAACGAAATGCACAGTGTAGTACATTGTATATGAGTGAGTTGCACTGAAAAACTTAGAATTTATTGAAAAACCCGCATTAGACGAAATGCACAGTGTAGTACATTGTATATGAGTGAGTTGCTCTGAAAAACTTAGAATTTATTGAAAAACCCGCATTAGACGAAATGCACAGTGTAGTACATTGTATATGAGTGAGTTGCACTGAAAAACTTAGAATTTATTGAAAAACCCGCATTAGACGAAATGCACAGTGTAGTACATAGTATATGAGTGAGTTGCACTGAAAAACTTAGAATTTATTGAAAAACCCGCATTAGACGAAATGCACAGTGTAGTACATAGTATAAGAGTGAGTTGCACTGAAAAACTTAGAATTTACTGAAAAACCCGCATTAGACGAAATGCACAGTGTAGTACATAGTATATGAGTGAGTTGCACTGAAAAAATTAGAATTTACTGAAAAACCCGCATTAGACGAAATGCACAGTGTAGTACATTGTATATGAGTGAGTTGCACTGAAAAACTTAGAATTTACTGAAAAACCCGCATTAGACGAAATGCACAGTGTAGTACATTGTATATGAGTGAGTTGCACTGAAAAACTTAGAATTTATTGAAAAACCCGCATTAGACGAAATGCACAGTGTAGTACATAGTATATGAGTGAGTTGCACTGAAAAACTTAGAATTTACTGAAAAACCCGCATTAGACGAAATGCACAGTGTAGTACATAGTATATGAGTGAGTTGCACTGAAAAACTTAGAATTTACTGAAAAACCCGCATTAGACGAAATGCAAAGTGTAGTACATTGTATATGAGTGAGTTGCACTGAAAAACTTAGAATTTACTGAAAAACCCGCATTAGACGAAATGCACAGTGTAGTACATAGTATATGAGTGAGTTGCACTGAAAAACTTAGAATTTACTGAAAAACCCTCATTAGACGAAATGCACAGTGTAGTACATTGTATATGAGTGAGTTGCACTGAAAAACTTAAAATTTACTGAAAAACCCGCATTAGACGAAATGCACAGTGTAGTACATTGTATATGAGTGAGTTGCACTGAAAAACTTAGAATTTATTGAAAAACCCGCATTAGACGAAATGCACAGTGTAGTACTTAGTATATGAGTGAGTTGTACTGAAAAACTTAGAATTTACTGAAAAAACCCGCATTAGACGAAATGCACAGTGTAGTACATTGTATATGAGTGAGTTGCACTGAAAAACTTAGAATTTACTGAAAAACCCGCATTAGACGAAATGCACAGTGTAGTACATTTTATATGAGTGAGTTGCACTGAAAAACTTAGAATTTACTGAAAAACCCGCATTAGAGGAAATGCACAGTGTAGTACATAGTATATAAGTGAGTTGCACTTAAAAAGTTAGAATTTACTGAAAAACCCGCATTAGACGAAATGCACAGTGTAGTATATTGTATATGAGTGAGTTGCACTGAAAAACTTAGAATTTACTGAAAAACCCGCATTAGACGAAATGCACAGTGTAGTACATTGTATATGAGTGAGTTGCACTGAAAAACTTAGAATTTACTGAAAAACCGCATTAGACGAAATGCACAGTGTAGTACATAGTATATGAGTGAGTTGCACTGAAATACTTAGAATTTACTGAAAAACCCGCATTAGACGAAATGCAAAGTGTAGTACATTGTATATGAGTGAGTTGCACTGAAAAACTTAGAATTTACTGAAAAACCCGCATTAGACGAAATGCACAGTGTAGTACATAGTATATGAGTGAGTTGCACTGAAAAAACTTAGAATTTACTGAAAAACCCTCATTAAACGAAATGCACAGTGTAGTACATTGTATATGAGTGAGTTGCACTGAAAAACTTAAAATTTACTGAAAAACCCGCATTAGACGAAATGCACAGTGTAGTACATTGTATATGAGTGAGTTGCACTGAAAAACTTAGAATTTATTGAAAAAACCCGCATTAGACGAAATGCACAGTGTAGTACATAGTATATGAGTGAGTTGCACTGAAAAACTTAGAATTTACTGAAAAACCCGCATTAGACGAAATGCACAGTGTAGTACATAGTATATGAGTGAGTTGCACTGAAAAACTTAGAATTTACTGAAAAACCCGAATTAGACGAAATGCACAGTGTAGTACATTGTATATGAGTGAGTTGCACTGAAAAACTTAGAATTTACTGAAAAACCCGCATTAGACGAAATGCACAGTGTAGTACATTGTATATGAGTGAGTTGCACTGAAAAACTTAGAATTTACTGAAAAACCCCCATTAGACGAAATGCACAGTGTAGTACATAGTATATGAGTGAGTGGCACTGAAAAACTTAGAATTTACTGAAAAACCCGCATTAGACGAAATGCACAGTGTAGTACATAGTATATGAGTGAGTTGCACTGAAAAACTTAGAATTTACTGAAAAAACCCGCATTAGACGAAATGCACAGTGTAGTACATTGTATATGAGTTGAGTTGCACTGAAAAACTTAGAATTTACTGAAAAACCCGCATTAGACGAAATGCACAGTGTAGTACATTGTATATGAGTGAGTTGCACTGAAAAACTTAGAATTTACTGAAAAACCCGCATTAGACGAAATGCACAGTGTAGTACATTGTATATGAGTGAGTTGCACTGAAAAACTTAGAATTTACTGAAAAACCCGCATTACACGAAATGCACAGTGTAGTACATTGTATATGAGTGAGTTGCACTGAAAAACTTAAAATTTACTGAAAAACCCGCATTAGACGAAATGCACAGTGTAGTACATTGTATATGAGTGAGTTGCACTGAAAAACTTAGAATTTATTGAAAAACCCGCATTAGACGAAATGCACAGTGTAGTACTTAGTATATGAGTGAGTTGTACTGAAAAACTTAGAATTTACTGAAAAACCCGCATTAGACGAAATGCACAGTGTAGTACATTGTATATGAGTGAGTTGCACTGAAAAACTTAGAATTTACTGAAAAACCCGCATTAGACGAAATGCACAGTGTAGTACATTTTATATGAGTGAGTTGCACTGAAAAACTTAGAATTTACTGAAAAACCCGCATTAGAGGAAATGCACAGTGTAGTACATAGTATATAAGTGAGTTGCACTTAAAAAGTTAGAATTTACTGAAAAACCCGCATTAGACGAAATGCACAGTGTAGTATATTGTATATGAGTGAGTTGCACTGAAAAACTTAGAATTTACTGAAAAACCCGCATTAGACGAAATGCACAGTGTAGTACATTGTATATGAGTGAGTTGCACTGAAAAACTTAGAATTTACTGAAAAACCGCATTAGACGAAATGCACAGTGTAGTACATAGTATATGAGTGAGTTGCACTGAAATACTTAGAATTTACTGAAAAACCCGCATTAGACGAAATGCAAAGTGTAGTACATTGTATATGAGTGAGTTGCACTGAAAAACTTAGAATTTACTGAAAAACCCGCATTAGACGAAATGCACAGTGTAGTACATAGTATATGAGTGAGTTGCACTGAAAAACTTAGAATTTACTGAAAAACCCTCATTAAACGAAATGCACAGTGTAGTACATTGTATATGAGTGAGTTGCACTGAAAAACTTAAAATTTACTGAAAAACCCGCATTAGACGAAATGCACAGTGTAGTACATTGTATATGAGTGAGTTGCACTGAAAAACTTAGAATTTATTGAAAAACCCGCATTAGACGAAATGCACAGTGTAGTACATAGTATATGAGTGAGTTGCACTGAAAAACTTAGAATTTACTGAAAAACCCGCATTAGACGAAATGCACAGTGGTAGTACATAGTATATGAGTGAGTTGCACTGAAAAACTTAGAATTTACTGAAAAACCCGAATTAGACGAAATGCACAGTGTAGTACATTGTATATGAGTGAGTTGCACTGAAAAACTTAGAATTTACTGAAAAACCCGCATTAGACGAAATGCACAGTGTAGTACATTGTATATGAGTGAGTTGCACTGAAAAACTTAGAATTTATTGATAAACCCGCATTAGACGAAATGCACAGTGTAGTACATAGTATATGAGTGAGTTGCACTGAAAAACATAGAATTTACTGAAAAACCCGCATTAGACGAAATGCACAGTGTAGTACATAGAATATGAGTGAGTTGCACTGAAAAACTTAGAATTTACTGAAAAACCCGCATTAGACGAAATGCACAGTGTAGTACATTGTATATGAGTGAGTTGCACTGAAAAACTTAGAATTTATTGATAAACCCGCATTAGACGAAATGCACAGTGTAGTACATAGTATATGAGTGAGTTGCACTGAAAAACTTAGAATTTACTGAAAAAACCCGCAGTAGACGAAATGCACAGTGTAGTACATTGTATATGAGTGAGTTGCACTGAAAAACTTAGAATTTATTGAAAAACCCGCATTAGACGAAATGCACAGTGTAGTACATAGAATATGAGTGAGTTGCACTGAAAAACTTAGAATTTACTGAAAAACCCTCATTAGACGAAATGCACAGTGTAGTACATTGTATATGAGTGAGTTGCACTGAAAAACTTAGAATTTATTGATAAACCCGCATTAGACGAAATGCACAGTGTAGTACATAGTATATGAGTGAGTTGCACTGAAAAACTTAGAATTTACTGAAAAACCCGCATTAGACGAAATGCACAGTGTAGTACATTGTATATGAGTGAGTTGCACTGAAAAACTTAGAATTTACTGAAAAACCCGCATTAAACGAAATGCACAGTGTAGTACATTGTATATGAGTGAGTTGCACTGAAAAACTTAGAATTTATTGAAAAACCCGCATTAGACGAAATGCACAGTGTAGTACATTGTATATGAGTGAGTTGCTCTGAAAAACTTAGAATTTATTGAAAAACCCGCATTAGACGAAATGCACAGTGTAGTACATTGTATATGAGTGAGTTGCACTGAAAAACTTAGAATTTATTGAAAAACCCGCATTAGACGAAATGCACAGTGTAGGTACATAGTATATGAGTGAGTTGCACTGAAAAACTTAGAATTTATTGAAAAACCCGCATTAGACGAAATGCACAGTGTAGTACATAGTATAAGAGTGAGTTGCACTGAAAAACTTAGAATTTACTGAAAAACCCGCATTAGACGAAATGCACAGTGTAGTACATAGTATATGAGTGAGTTGCACTGAAAAAATTAGAATTTACTGAAAAACCCGCATTAGACGAAATGCACAGTGTAGTACATTGTATATGAGTGAGTTGCACTGAAAAACTTAGAATTTACTGAAAAACCCGCATTAGACGAAATGCACAGTGTAGTACATTGTATATGAGTGAGTTGCACTGAAAAACTTAGAATTTACTGAAAAACCCTCATTAGACGAAATGCACAGTGTAGTACATTGTATATGAGTGAGTTGCACTGAAAAACTTAAAATTTACTGAAAAACCCGCATTAGACGAAATGCACAGTGTAGTACATTGTATATGAGTGAGTGTGCACTGAAAAACTTAGAATTTATTGAAAAACCCGCATTAGACGAAATGCACAGTGTAGTACTTAGTATATGAGTGAGTTGTACTGAAAAACTTAGAATTTACTGAAAAACCCCGCATTAGACGAAATGCACAGTGTAGTACATTGTATATGAGTGAGTTGCACTGAAAAACTTAGAATTTACTGAAAAACCCGCATTAGACGAAATGCACAGTGGTAGTACATTTTATATGAGTGAGTTGCACTGAAAAACTTAGAATTTACTGAAAAACCCGCATTAGAGGAAATGCACAGTGTAGTACATAGTATATAAGTGAGTTGCACTTAAAAAGTTAGAATTTACTGAAAAACCCGCATTAGACGAAATGCACAGTGTAGTATATTGTATATGAGTGAGTTGCACTGAAAAACTTAGAATTTACTGAAAAACCCGCATTAGACGAAATGCACAGTGTAGTACATTGTATATGAGTGAGTTGCACTGAAAAACTTAGAATTTACTGAAAAACCGCATTAGACGAAATGCACAGTGTAGTACATAGTATATGAGTGAGTTGCACTGAAATACTTAGAATTTACTGAAAAACCCGCATTAGACGAAATGCAAAGTGTAGTACATTGTATATGAGTGAGTTGCACTGAAAAACTTAGAATTTACTGAAAAACCCGCATTAGACGAAATGCACAGTGTAGTACATAGTATATGAAGTGAGTTGCACTGAAAAACTTAGAATTTACTGAAAAACCCTCATTAAACGAAATGCACAGTGTAGTACATTGTATATGAGTGAGTTGCACTGAAAAACTTAAAATTTACTGAAAAACCCGCATTAGACGAAATGCACAGTGTAGTACATTGTATATGAGTGAGTTGCACTGAAAAACTTAGAATTTATTGAAAAACCCGCATTAGACGAAATGCACAGTGTAGTACATAGTATATGAGTGAGTTGCACTGAAAAACTTAGAATTTACTGAAAAACCCGCATTAGACGA